>NW_015627373.1:348352-369612 GCF_001515625.1 Sinocyclocheilus rhinocerous
ATAAATGTACACAGCACACATAAATATATTATAAAAACAAAAACTTTTATTTTGGGTGCGATTAATCATTTGACAGCACTAATATATATATATATATAGTATATACAGTACATTTATATAGTTCCATAAATGATTTTATATAAATTCTATAAATATTTGTTAATAATTAAAAACAAATGTATATACACTAAAATTATAAACAATATAAATACAGTATATACAGAGAATATATTGTCTAATGTCAGAGACTACAGGGGTAAAAACAATGCTAAATGCAAATAATAAAATAAAGCTGACCATATAATCATGTGTAGTTTTATTATATATTACCAATATATTACCAGAATAAATACTTCCCATTACTCCATCTATTTTACTGTCCCAACTATGCATGATTATATGTGCATATCATATGCACATTTATTAGCATTTAGCATTGTTTTTCCCATTGATTTGTGCTGATTTGGTAGCCAATCATAACAGCGGTAAATTACATATGGGTATCTTAAAGAGTAGAACATGGCATGTAATACTAAATTATAACTTTTTTGAGGGGAAACTTTTTTTGGTACATAATAACATTTGCCTCTAATATTAGAGGTTGAATCAACGTTTTCCAGTCAGCAGAGAATGTCTGTAATTTATAAGTATGTTTGTCTGGAATGAGCATCTGACTCCAGCGATGAGAAACCATCAGCACAACCACTGATCACTATGGCAAACAGCCACACACATGCAGGCCAAACGCTGGCAGAACATTGACTCGATGCTGGCAGTGGTGTGAGCTTGAAAATGTCATTGATAAACATTAATAAAGACAGACCCAGAGACAGAGAGATCAGAGGCATCGAATGCCACTTTATGTTGACCAAAGGCTGAACAGACAGCTGTGTAAAGTGCACAGACCATCTCTGCTTGTCCTGATCTCCAATTCTCCTGTCAAACAACCCAAACAGTGGCACGATGGAGATTCAGAGGCATTGGATTGAAATGGTGCAAAACCCACATCTATCTCGATAGGTGTAAACAGCATCTTATATAGAAAATACTGTATTTGTTTACAGATGTATGATAGTCATGAAGTAAATTGCAGACACAAAAACAAGCTACAAACCACCTCAGTGTAATCTGTCCAGCAGAGGGCGCTGTTCTCAAAACTACCCTGCTGCCCACTAATGCAAATACATTCACCCCAAGTTTGTTTTTGTGGTAAACTGGAGTAAGTGTTGGTAAAACTTAATTTTGATAATCCACTTTAGACATTCTACGAACTATAAGTAACTTTGCAACTACATGTCAGCAGCCAATCATCAGAGTAGTAGACTGTCTGCATAATATCTGCTAACACTTATTTTGATGGTCCCCCAACAGATATTCTACTCATGTCAGCTTATTCTACTGCCGAATTGGTTATTCCAGATGTATTTATTTGTTTTTACTGAAAGGTGGAGTACCACGAGCATGTAGTTTTTGTCAGACTCCTCTGTCTGTAAAGCAGATGAAATTAACTGCTTTAAATGCCACTAGGTAACATTTTTACTCAAAAAGTTCTCTAATTGATATTTTCAAAAACGTTTCACTAGGAGTAATCTTTTTTAATCTAATATTAAAACAAAAAATCTTATATAATGTTTTTGTTAATGTGAGTTGCTTGTCATTACTACTGTATATTAAAGGCAGGGAAGGTGATTTGGTTTATAAACATTTTTTGTTATGTTGGTTAAGTCTCTTCACATAGTCACAAGTTCACAAGTTAAAGGTATAGTTCACCCAAAAATGAAAATTACCCCATGATTTACACACCCTCAAGCCATCCTAGGTGTATATGACTTTATTCTTTCATATGAATACAGTTGGAGTTATACAGTATTAAAAAATGTCCCAGCTCTTCCAAGCTTTATAATGGCAGTGAATGGTTTGAGATTTTGAAGCCCAAAATAGTGCATCCATCCATCATAAAAAGCTCTCCATTCGGCTCCCAGGGGTTAATAAAGACCTTCTGAAGCGAATCGATGCATTTATGTAAAAAATATCCTTATTTAAAACTTTATAAACTGTCCTATCCTTATTTAAAACTTTATAAACCATAACCTCTAGCTTCTGCTAACTGTTGTCCATATGTTCACGAGAGTGGCGTTCCAGCAGATGACTTAGGATGTAGGTGTAGCGTAAGCTCCAGTGAGAATATGCTAGTCTCACGGGAACCAAGTTTTGTTTACAGCAAAGGAAAACCAGTCTCCTCTTGGCTTATCTCGAAATCCTCCAACATTTTTCTTTACAAATCCTCATTTTGTACTTCCAATTATTGACTGGTGTTTTTGTTTTGTTCTCTCCTCTGCGCTTCCACGTTCATCACTTCTCACTGGAGCTTACACTACGTCCTAAGTCATCCGCTGGAACACCACTCTCTCCTGAACGTGTGTAGGACAGTTAAGGTCATTGCACACCGAGTCGGAAATTTTCATCCGAAATTTTCGCACGTTAAAAAATACATACAACCTCACGTTTACACACTGCCTCCGAAACTTTTGTCTGCCATAAAAAAAATTTGGATCAGGTTCGATTTTCTGTGTTTTCGCATCCGTAGCAAGCATTTTGATAGGAAAGGATGACGAATACGAAAAAACGAAGAAAAAAAAAACGCATACAAAAATTTCGTTAAAAAAAAACCTTTACATACAAAAAAACCTTTACAGTCATGGAAGCTAGAAATGACAGTTTAGAAAGTTTTAAATAAGGATATTTTTCTTACACAAACATATCGATTCACTTCAGGAGGCCTTCATTAAACTTTTTTTG
Source organism: Sinocyclocheilus rhinocerous (assembly GCF_001515625.1). Taxonomy (NCBI): domain Eukaryota; kingdom Metazoa; phylum Chordata; class Actinopteri; order Cypriniformes; family Cyprinidae; genus Sinocyclocheilus; species Sinocyclocheilus rhinocerous. The sequence continues at coordinate 351,152 of NW_015627373.1, forward strand.
ATGGATGGATGTGCTTTTTTGGGCTTCAAAATATAAAAGTTGGAAAAATATAAAGCTTGGAAGAGCCAGGACATTTTTTAATATAACTCCAATTGTACTCATCAGAAAGAATAACGTCGTATACACCTAGGATGGCTTGAGGGTGAGTAAATATGGGGTTATCCCTTAACTATCCCTTTAAGTGGTATAATTGTATTCATATGTATCGTCTGTGGAAGGTGTAGGACAATAAAATGTTCGTCCAATCATATCCCTCAGTCCGAGGGCTATGATAGGCTGTCCTACCTGCCTGTCAACATATGTATTTGCATACCTCCGCAAACCCTTTTCACAAAGACATGATACGTCATCAGCTCGTTCCATTATGCTAGAATGAAAGGCGTTATTATCGTAATATTTAGCATTTTTTTACTGTAATGTTTCTCACCGGTGAATGAGACGTAATGTAATATGCCAGCATTGCATTTAACCCTTGTAACGCCAAGCCAGCAGAGGGAGCCCTCGCCTGAGTACTGACCGTGCTCCACTCCCTCTGCTTCCTCTACTTCCATTTCCTGTTTGACTCTCATATAAACTGAGACCAGTCCATGTGCTGATCGCGAAGTATTGCCAGTTCATCTGCCTTACCAAGCGTTATTGTTCCTCTGTTCCTGATTGATTCCTTGTGTATGATTCTGCCTGACTTCTTGACTCACGGTATTTGTACTCTGCCCCTTTTGTTCTGACGCCTGATTGGACTGATGTTTGTGTTTGGACTCATTGCCTGCCTTTCCACTATTGTCTCTGCTTCTGCCCCTGTGTATGACGAACGATCTGCTTGCTTCTCTGACTTTGACCTCTGCCTGATTATCGACATCTGTTTAAAGCCTTGACCTCTAATAAACTTCTGCTCATGGATTCTAACCAAACTCCAGCGTCTCTGTTACAACCCTCCACCAGTGCCGACTCTCATCGTGCCACTGATTATCCTTCGGTCTGCCTGTGCGTGGTCATGTGTTTAGGAGGAGGCGTGGCTTTGGAGAGTGATTTGCAGGGAGGGTGGGATCTTATGCTTTCAAAGCTAGCTTTCTATTGCTAGCCACTCTGAAATCGTCTACCCTACCTTTATTACTATTTGTTTCTTTTAACATACATTGATCTTGCCACGCATGAAAATAGCCGTAGATGCTGGTATGGCAATACAAACAAACAATAACTTATTCTACTAACCATAACATAACAGTCTACTAATACTCTAATGAGAGATTTAGCCAACATGTAGTTACAAAGTTACCGCATACCAATGTGTTTTGTGGACTGAAAAGGAAAAAGGGGGTATTTTGGTTCAGCATAATTTCTAGTAAGGGCTCTCCAGCTCAAATTTTAGAGGATAATGCATCTAAAAATTTATGAGCACTATTGTTAAAGCACTGAGACAAAAACACTCCAATTTAATGGCCCGTTTAAGCTGCTGTACTGTAAGTGATGTTACTAACTTCCACCAAGCTGGATCAGACCGCCGTCCTCATTCCTAGAATTACATGTCCAAATCCTGTCAGCAAATGGACAAAATGATTGACAGGCCCAGAGCCGTCTACAAGTCTTCTGATTGGCTAACACTCATGACTGCTGTCAGAGAGATGCGTGTGATTTCCCAGGACATCTATTTCAGTCATATAGAGGACCCAAAAAGTATTTTGATACTTGAGTTACACTTAAAATTGTATGAGTGTCATTCCATTAGATGATTAAATATAAAAGCAAGCAGAATCTGCGCTCAAATGCTGCAGGAGCTTTTGACTTAGTCATTTTGCTCAGTGTATTTTAATCAGCCGGTGTTTTGGTGATTTTTAGTGCATATGTGACCCTGGACCACAAAACCAGTCATAAGCAGCATGGGTATATTTGTAGCAATAGCCAACAATACATTGTATGGGTCAAAATTATAAATTGTTTGTGCCAAAAATCATTAGGATATTAAGGAAAGATCATGTTCCATGAAGATATTTTGTAAATTTCCGACTGTAAATATATCAAAACTTAATTTTTGAATAGTAATATGTGTTGCTAAGAACTTAATTTTGACCATTTTAAAGGCGATTTTCTCAATATTTAGATTTGTTTTTTTGTACCCTTAGATTCCAGATTTTCAAATAGTTGTATCTCTGCCAAATATTGTCCTATCCTAACAAACCATACATCAATGGAAAGCTTATTTATTCAGGGCAATTTATATAGGGTAGGTCCTCGATGGGCACCCCCTCTGCTGGGTTCAGAACCGGGTGCTCGACTTGCAGTGCTTATTTCACTCGTCGATATATGTCCAGACGGTAAGTAAGCCGGTTTTCGGCTTCATACTTCCTGGAAGCAGTGAGGGTTATTATGAGTATGGTGCTTTCTTTCGAGCGTTAATCCTCTCTGAGGAGTTGGATGCCTCTCAGGGAACCATGGTTACATAAGTAACCTGAGACGTTCATCACGGTAACTGTGAAAATCATCTACTAACATTTGACAACCAGATTAAATACCTTTTGTCTCAAATTTAGTAAAAGAGTCATTTTATAAACTTGGTGACATCTGGGTAAGTCATATATGTTACTATAAACATTTTTCTAAACAAAAAAAACAGTATTTATTTATTTATTTTATTTTTGTTTTCTTTTTCTTTTTCGTTATTTTGACCACTATAGGTTAGTTTAACCGGTTTCAAACTTCTCCTTGCTATATTAGCAAATATTCAATTTATATTAATTAAACTTAAAATTAAACTTAAATTTAATTTTGTTAAATGTTTTGCTTAAAAATGTATGCTATTTCTTTCAAATAAATGCCACTAGGTTTGATATTTTGTTATCTAATGCAGTGACATTCAGACATTTTAAATGCGTCTTAAGCATCCAAATATTCTGTGGGGCCACTATCTATCAGGTAGTAGGGATATTTCATGTGTGGGATTAAAAAATTGCTTACAGGAGCTTTAAGCTCTCCAGTAATTTGATACCAGCAGCTCCCATTAATACGACAGAAACTAAACGTGGTGCGGAGCAGCGATACGGCGCTCCTGAGCTGACTAATATAAACATGAGTGTGTGGGATTCCAGATGATGTCATGACTAAACAATCTAACACTGCTGCAGCACGACCACACACACACACACACACACACACACACTCCGAACAACCATAGTTTATTTTTAGCCTTTTAAAGACATTGTGACAATGAGTCTTTGTGAAAGTCTGGAAACTCTTTTTCGGGGTGATTTTGAAGAATTACAGCAACACACACATGGTTTTTTTGTGTAATCAGAGATGCATGCCGGCAGACGTGATGGGAGGGAGGGGGATTCTCAAATGGTTTGTGTTTATTAGAGGTTATGTGTGTGCGTGAGAGTTCATTTTTAGCTCAAGTCCGAGATAAGACTAAATACTTCAAGCTGCACAGCTGTTAAGCATTACACTGTATAATAATTAGTGGTGTTTGCTAAATTGTCCTATTTCGTCTATAAACAATTGATTTTCACCTGGCGGATGATAAAACAGGCAGTAAAACCCATAGACTGACATTGACTTAGGCCAGTAATAAACATCCTTGCAACCACCCAGAATACCCTAGCAACCACCTTGAAATGCCATAGCAACTACTCAGAACACCCTAGAAACCACCTTTCAAAGTCCAATTTAGAAACTACTCAGAACACTACAGCAACCACATTTTCTTCAGAAAATATACAAATCTGTTTGTTTTCAATAGAAGTTACAATAGTTACTGTTCATACTAATAACTGCTAAAAATTCTTCTCTTGACAAACATGAGAAAATACTATAAACTCATTCAACACCAGTTTTAATAAGAATCTAGTTCTTTTTATATATTTTTAAGAACCTTTTCATCAATGTATCCAATGTAAAACAAGATTTATTTAAGTTCTAAATAAAACAAAGATTACTGAAGTGTGTTTTGCCGTTTCTACTTCAAAATGTCACATTGAATTTAATGGTACTTGCTTCTAAATTCAACTCCACATTTTCAGTGTAGAGTTCTTGAATTGGCTGTAAGGTTCTTTTGAGATTTTAAAAGTTATTTTTGTCACACTTCAGGTCCTTCAGTTCAGCATATTGGTTTCTGGGATCTTTAATGCATCAGTGCATAGATGGCTCAAAATAGTCACAAAATAAACGTTGCTACAAACAGAAGTTGCTATCATGATGCCCAGATGTTGTGGCTGTTTGTAGCATGTTACTATGCCAGTTACCAGAGGGTGTTTTTGTTGGTTCCTTACCAGTCCAACTCTTAAAAAAAAAAAAAACTCTACACTCTTAATAAAGTTTCCAAAATGGGGTTTTCGCAGTGTTGCCATAGAAGAAGCGAAATGATCATAAAATAACAATTTTTCTTAGTGTAAAGTACATTTTAAGAATCTTTTTTCCACTATAAAGAACCGTTTGTGTAATGAACAGAAGTTCCAAGGATGTAAAAGGATCATAGATGCGAAGAGAATGTATGCTATTTCGGTTCCTGAAACGACATCTAGGTGATTATTTCACACATTTTTCATCCAATCTTCAGATCTTCGAAGGTTTACAGAAACGATGAGATCCGTCTGCTTTTTGAATGAAAGCTGAATCATTTTACAGAGCACAGAGGATGGAAATTGGGGGTGGAGAAGTGTAGGAAAGCAGAAAAAGAGGTGTAGTTTTTCCAGAGGGGCGTTGCAGGGCTGGTCAGGGGTGTGCGTTTGTGCATAAGGGGCTGGTTTTTTCTTTCCATTTGGGGGGGGGGTTCAGGGTATCATTTTCATCCGTGTCCGTCCCGCCCCCTCCATGAGTACATCCCGCACACGCTCGAGGTCCCAAAGTGGCCACAGAGACTCTGAGACTCGGACTAAAGTGGCAAGATGAGCGCCCTGTGTCCGCTCCTGTCTGCCCTCTTTCTGGCACTGCTATACCTGCTCCAGACTGCCAACGGAGGTAAGACCACTCAATCTCAGTGCATTAAGATTAATAAGCCAATGTAGCATAATATTACATGTGTTTGAATATTTGAAAGCAGTGCAAAAGTTTTTAAAAGTTGCATTATTGTGTATTCTGCAAGAATATGGAGCTCAGTGGAGAAGCTTCAAACATCTCAAAGTGTGTGTTGAAGCAAAGGTTCCCTCACAGAAAAACTCATTCATACTTGTGAGGCTCGAATCTGTTCTGCCGGTGTGTACAATAAACCCACAGTTCGGCGACCCCTCCTTCTCGTGCTTCCGTTGAGGGCTCTTTGCGTGCATTGGGCAGTCTGGCAGCGGCTCGCGCAGATCAGAGGTCCTGAAATAAAGAGTCACTTTCAGAGGTGTGGATCAGCTGCCCTACGCACAGATGTTCCTGCTTTTCCGCTCCGAGATCTTTAGCGGCGCCTGTGAGACCTGCAGTCTAATTAGCGCGCCAGTTAAAGTTGCACTGAAGTGACCATTGTTCAGCTTCGGATCAAAGTGTTTCTCCATCACCAGCTGCCACAAACTCACATGAGAGAAGTGAAAACAGCAACACCGGCAACTGATCTACAATGTGCGTTTGAGTTGGTAGACTAGCAAGAATGTTTTGGCATCTGCGTCCTGTGTTTCATTAAACACCACATGAGGACCATGTGTGGAAACATGAGTAAGAGTAATTGGAAAATAGTACAAATCAATGCTTAACTGGAGCTGTGAGATGGGCTCGGGTGTGGCAGGGCGGGGCAAGGTGGGCGTGGCATGGCGTGACTGGGCGTGGCACAAGCAGATGTTCAGAGTAAAGTTGTGTCTGGAATAGATTTGGTCAGTTTTAACCCTGTGAAGCCTGACCAAAAAAATCGACTTTTTTTAAATGGAACTTTTGGACCTTGAAACTTTAGACAAAATACATACATAACGCATTTTTCATATGTGTTTTTATTGAGTGTCAAATTTGATGCATCAGGCTTTTTTGCCTCATATAGATTAATATTCTGAGAATACATTACTCAGAGGCCAAACAGAGCAAAAATATGCAATTTGGTGCATATGCTAATATTTATACGGCCAAAAAGTAAGATGAAATTCTGATAGCTTAATAGATATTTAAATCACTACTTGCATAAAATGCATATAAATATAATTTTTCACTCTGTATATCCTAATATTATGTCTTGGTAAGATATGAACAACTGTCGGTTTTATTGTATAGGGCAAAACATGTTATGCAAAGCAATACAAGGATGCACAAATAAACGTTCCTCAAAAGCCTAATGTATCATATTTGATACATTTTAACATGATTTTCTTATAAATTATGTACTGATAATCAAGCAAACCAAGTTGTTTTTCAGGCAGGGCTTAGCAAAGGGTCAGCATTTCATAGATTGACAAAGAGTCAGTCTATAGTTTGGCACACTTTTAGTGTTGTTTGTTTCAGCGATCCGACATGTCAACTTATTTCTTGACTAATCGCATGAGTTTAGGGTGGGGCTTCCTGTTTGATTGGTAGATGGTAGGAGTGTTATGGTGTGTTCACACCAGACGCGAAGTGAATATGCGCATCGCGTCACTCACTCTAGATTACTCGCGGGATGTTTTTCGTGTCACTCGCACAAATAAAAACATAGCCCGATCAACCATGGTGGAGATAACTACAATCGCTATTTTGTACCTGTTGTCAAAAAGTCCCAAATACGATGGAAAGCCAAACGTCGATGTGTCTGGGTTCACAGCACCATCCAGAGGAGGATGACTAATGCTAGGATCCTGCATTAATGTGTGTGTTACTTTTACTACTGTATATATACACTGATATTACTATTATATTTATTATTGATAGCAGCATCTCTGTAGCCATGCTAATAAAATACAACTACCACTACAACTGATTTTAATTGTTTTCTATGCTCCAGACCTATATAATAGCAGACGGCTACAATAATGCTCTCTTCCATTGTCTGATTCAACTGGACGTGTCAAGAAGCTCTTCGCTGATTGGCTTGCGCGAGAACGCGTCATGCGAATTTTCGGCTCGAGTTGAAATTTTTGAACTTGCGCGGAAGACGCAATTAAGGCGAATATCATGCGTTCGCGGAAAACGCGTCGCGCATTTTGCATCATTCGCGTCGCCCCGCGCGAATTTGCCTCTGTTCGAGTCTTTGCGTTGACTTTGTATGTAATCTACTCGCGCGAATAATTACATTCGCGTCTGGTGTGAACACACCATTAGGGAAACCTACTTGGAAACAACTATTATTTTTACAATCAAGCTACTAAAATAGCTATAATATTTTTAAAAAACTAAATAAAAATTGCGATAAAACAAAAATAACAACAAATCTTTTCTTCTGTATTGTGACATACAGTATATCCAAGTAAAATCGATTATCAAAAAAGAAAAAATGTAGGGTGGGGCTCTATCCACTGATTGTTGATTGAATGGAGGCGGCTCTGAATGTGAGTTTAAGTGGACTAAATTGATTGGAGAAGTCTGGCATATATTACCAGAGAGAAGTCTGTTGTTTTATCGTAAAATCCAGTTTGCTTAAAAATGGCAAGGTTGATGCAAATGTTACAAAATGAAATATGGGCATGAATTAATCATTCATAGTAAGATCAATAGCTTGCATTTAGAAAATTTCATTTCATGGACACTTTAATATGAATCATAAGGCATGGGAGACTGAATCATGGTGAATCAGATATTATTGACTCTGTAAGCAGTGTACCAGTAACATACAGACTATGAAACCTCCAAGCTGATGTCTGTCGCCACGGCAACATGCTACACAAACAGGCCTGTGAGCTGGTAAGCATTTTAGGCTATACAAGGAGTGTGTGGATACGTGTCTTGTTTGCAGCAGTGCATATGTTTGAGTCCGGGTAGTTGGCAGGGTAATAAATGTTTGTACAGCTCTGCACATTAGATTAATAAACATAATATTTGCATTTGTAAATTGATGAGATTTGTTTGCCGGTCTCAGAGAGAGCCGCAGTTTCCAGCGCGACAAGGGGCGTCTCAGAAACAGAAGGCAAACATTTATCTTTGCTGATCTCTAAGCGGTCTGCTGTTTGTGATCGGATAATGGGACGAATGTTTCAAGATTATATGTGGACCTTGAATGGAAGTAATGTGCCATACAGAAAAAAAGCAATAAATCTCTCCATCCATCTTATGCTACTAGTTTTAGACAAAGACATAGTTCTTATGCTACTAGTTTTAGACAAAGACATTTTAGACAAAAAATCATACAGATTTCCTGATTTTACTCCAGTTTTGATTTCATTAGATTCTGATTCATTTGCGTTTATTTCTGTTCTAAAGTTTTATAATGTTTTCTCTGTGTTAATACTGTAAGATATGCAGGATGGTGTTTCAGACTGATTCAAATTAGTAACTTTTATTAAATTAACTATTCATTCAAAGAACCCTCTCACATTAGTTTAACTGGTTGCAAATTATGTGTTTGAGTCACTAAAAAGAACTGTTTCATAAGAGTCATATGTTCAGAAATTGGACTACACTGGTCGTGCAGTATGTTTTTGATTCACTAAATGAACCGGTTCATAAGAATCATTTGTTCACAAACTGCACTACAATGGTTGCACAGCATGTGGTTGATTCATTAAATAGAACCAGTTCATAAGAGTTGTTTTGTTCATAAATTGGACTACACTGGTTATGCAGCATGCGCTTGATTCACTAAAATGAACCAGTTACTGAGAATAATTTCTTCATAAATTGGACGACACTGGTCCTGGGGTATGAGTTTGATTTACTAAAAAACCAGGTTCATACTGGTTTTTATGTCAGGCTACATGTGTTTGATTCACTAAAAAGAACCAGTTCATACTGTATCTGTTCGTAACTTGGTCTACACTGGTAGTACTGTATGTGCTTGATTCACTAAAAAGAACTAGTTCATAGGATAAAGTGACCAGACGTGTCACTTTCCGGGGAAGTGGCACGTTTGGTCACCTTATCATAGGAGTCAATTGTTTATGAATTGGACTAGACTGGTCATGCAATATGTGCTTGATTCACTAAAAAGAACTGGTTCATAAGAGTTGTTTGTTTGTGAATCAAATTACACTAGTCACATTGCGTTATTTTTGTCTGCAACCTGTGAGTACAACTGATTTGAAAGACATTTCTTGCCATTATTTTGCACTACACAATCTGTTTATTGTATCACTTTCACAACTCAAATAAAATAGGATTTATTTATTGAAGTTTTGCATTGACTAGATTGCAAATAATCTAAAATAATCTATATTTTTATCCAGCCCTACCTCTTCCTGCCTTGGTGGATGGTTCTTTGGCCAGAATAAGCTGCAATTCAGCTAGATTTTATGCTGATAGTCGAACATCTAGCTATGCGAGACTAACTCTACTCCGGTAGTTGAGGTAGGGTCTGCATCGTTCCCATCTGCCGTCCCCATGGAAACCTGCCGCCCACACAGGAATCAATGCAGAAAGTTTTGAAACCCTGATGCTTGAGACTTTCCCTCCTCACTGTCCTCCTCAATAAATGATCTGTCAGTATGAAACACCGTACCCACACACACACACAACCCTGACAATGCCAGACCATAGGGAAGAGATTAACTCCATACTCCATATTCCTGTCATTTCATATTCATCCAATGGAATCTCATGTGGCGCTATGGAAACACAGAAGGTTTGTGGGTTTATATACGGCGTGGTCTGGGCAGTCGTCCCCGCAGTGGCTCTTGGCCAAATCACTGTCACAATAGATCAGGTTAAATTTATCTTCGAGATCATCACTCAGCTACTGCTTCATAAACAGACCTAAACATACTCGCACCCAAGCGGGATGCCACAGTGTGGTATGTGAGGGTTTTATTCTCTTTTGAGAAGTTGAGAATCAACCCTGAATAATTGGTTGTGCTCATACAGTGTATGTATGAATTTGAAAAAACCAATAATCCTAAATATTAAACTTTGGTGTGCAATTTAGATTTTTCTTCTAAAATGCCTTGTGTCTTAGGAGACACAAATGAAACAGTAGTTAACATAACAAGAGTACAGAGATGTAAACAAATGTAGATGTAGATAGTTTTGTCATCAAAGAGTTTGATGAGATCTCTGGCATTTGATTGCACACTTTAATTTATTCAATATTATAGTTTTTAATTTTGTTTATATTTTGTTTTCAACTTTTAAATTTAGTTTCGTTTTTGTTCGTTTTTACTGTATCATTGTTAATATTAGTTTTTTTCTGAGATTTCTGGTTTCTGTTTGTTTACATTTTAATTTTAGTATTTTAGAGCTGCTAAAGTTAATGCAATTACTAGTAGCATTTAAAAAATGTTAACAGTATTACACCATGTCCTAACTACACGCGATGTTACGCCGCAACATGCGGAAAAAGGTATCTTTTCCATGTTAATCAGAGTTTTTGTCCTAACTAGCCACGACAGCGACACGCGAAATTTCTATTTTAGATACGGTTTCTATTTCTGCGTCTGGAGCAACAACATGCACACTATGACAGTGATAATCTCAGGTACTGATTATGTGCTTTATTCAATGTTAAACCTGTCTAATGTGAGTTTGAATACCATTTTGCGTGACATTTATAGCCATACTGAAAGCAACAATTGATAGTTGACCTCAGATATTGAAAATAAATTAAAGCAAACGTACGTTATAACTCAGTGCGAACCAACAAGGGGTTTCCATAACAAAGATGGTATCAGTTACTCAGTATGTACTTTTAATAATGTTAAAATGTTTAATATTTATTCATTAGATTATAAACTTGTCCATTTCGCTGGGAGTGCAATTTATTCAATATTATAGTTTTTAATTTTTAATTTTTAATTTTGTTTATATTTTGTTTTCAACTTTTAAATTTAGTTTCGTTTTTGTTCATTTTTACTGTATCATTGTTAATATTAGTTTTTTTCTGAGATTTCTGGTTTCTGTTTGTTTACATTTTAATTTTAGTATTTTAGAGCTGCTAAAGTTAATGCAATTACTAGTAGCATTTAAAAAATGTTAACAGTATTACACCATGTCCTAACTACACGCGATGTTACGCCGCAACATGCGGAAAAAGGTATCTTTTCCATGTTAATCAGAGTTTTTGTCCTAACTAGCCACGACAGCGACACGCGAAATTTCTATTTTAGATACGGTTTCTATTTCTGCGTCTGGAGCAACAACATGCACACTATGACAGTGATAATCTCAGGTACTGATTATGTGCTTTATTCAATGTTAAACCTGTCTAATGTGAGTTTGAATACCATTTTGCGTGACATTTATAGCCATACTGAAAGCAACAATTGATAGTTGACCTCAGATATTGAAAATAAATTAAAGCAAACGTACGTTATAACTCAGTGCGAACCAACAAGGGGTTTCCATAACAAAGATGGTATCAGTTACTCAGTATGTACTTTTAATAATGTTAAAATGTTTAATATTTATTCATTAGATTATAAACTTGTCCATTTCGCTGGGAGTGCAGTGCGCTTCTGAATGGCTGTGATATTTCAATGTTTCTGTCGCATCACGTCTGGTATGGACAGCCAAATTTCTTGTCGCTGGAATCTTGTCGCGTCGCGTCTGGTTAGAACACAGTGTTGAGTGTTCTTGCCAATTATTTTGCAATTAAATTTATACATTTCGTTAATAATATTTTTATTTTCATTTAGTTTAGTTTAGACTCATTCTCAAAATCGTACACAATTGAATTTCCTAATTCAATTCCAATCTCGACAAGTTGATTAGATGTCCAGCTGTGTTTACTTGCTATACTGTTAATTTTGAAAGAAATCCTCTCTGTGTTAATGTGGAGACTTTAGGCAAATGTTCTCATTAATGTCTAGGAGAACTGAACTGAATATTAAAGAAATATTCTTTGTGATTTTTCTATCTTGACGTGTTTGTCCATTTTTTACCAAGTTTATCCAACTTCACAGCTGTTCGAAACAATAAGATTTTGATTTTGAAAATGATTAGATTCTGTTCTAATTGAGCTGCTTATGAAAGAACATCTGGAATGTTTCACGGTACACTAAAGAAGGAGAGTTTCATGGGTTAATAGTGAAAGTTTAATACTTAGTGATTTGATTGAGTTCGCCTGGTGGAGTCCCTGAGGGGAAGTTTTGCATGAGTCATCTTCATGAGACAGCACAAGGAACACCACAACATCACACAGTTTCCTCAGAGACAAAGCTTTCCAGTCTGCTGATCAGGAAACTAGGTCAGCAGCCACTATCTGGCTTGACAAGATCATTTACATTGCGGTAACGCTCGCACTAGAGAGGGGCACAACTGTCCAACCGCTGGGATGCGTCCATGCAAGAAAAGACATCTGTACTTCACAAAACTCATGAAATAAAAAGTATTTTACAGTGGTGATCTACACAAGACAGAATTTATGGCATATGGTGTAAGACATAAATAAATTCCTGTTCTCAATCTGAGAAATCCCAAGGTGGTACTAAAAATAAAGGTTCTAAAAAGGGTTTTGCAGTCTGATGCAACAGGAGAACTGTGCTTCTTTAGTAATATGATGTGTACTGAAGTACTGAATTTTTACCATGCTATTTACATTTTACTTCAAGGTACTTTGAAAAGTACCATTCAAAAATGTCAAAACACCTTATGTTCTTTGATGTATGCTGAATGTTAAAAAAAGCAGCAAATATTACCATTGTTTTTGAATATGGCACCATAGTAAATCCAATAGCATTGTATATTTAAGTACTAGTGAAATGGAAATAGCATGGTAAATAGTCAGTACTATGATATATATTTAAGTAGTATAGTATTTGAAGTACACTGGAGTAAAATGAAAAGAGTATGGTAAATTAACATTGTAATCATTCAGTGCCATGGTATATCAAAGTACTGTACAATGGTACCATTACAGTACTATTTATGAGAGTATAACGTAACACAAGAACCTTTTTAATCTTCAAATAATCACTTAGCCAACTCGAGAAAGCTATATCATTTAAATATTTCCTGAAAACTAGCATCTTTGTGAACTGAATTTAATTTGTGAACTTCGTCGTTTGTAAACAGTCTCAACTGCAAGTGATCTTCCAGTCTTCTATGGCTACGGCGCTTTCTGGTTTGGCTAGAGTTTGTGAAGGAAGAAGCGATAGAACTAATGCTAGAACTTTCCACTGAGATCCTCACGTAGCCGTTAACATGCCTGCGTGTCAGCTCTGACTTCTGTCCTGCATTAAACCTCCATCCAGCCAGAGGCGTTCTGGGTAATTTGCAAACGTCTCTTTAGTAAGGCGCTCTCTGGAGACAGAGCGGAGCGCTGGGATGGGCCTTTCTGCAGCAGAGGGGATAAATATAACCCGCTCTCAAACAGGGCATGTGCTGCCTCAGAGGCTGCTGTTAGCAGACTGGGTGGGGTAACAGGTCGTTACTGTGAGTCACAGGGACACAGTTATTCCGTCATCGCAGGATTCTGTGAGCTTAAAATAAGTTGGAGGAAAGGAATTATATGAGCAGAGTGTCGGGAAGGGTGAAAGCTGTCAGTCACAGACCTCTAGAGCACAACTTCATCTTTAACATTGCAACACAGTCTATGCACTTCTTGATGACTTTTTAACTAGTCTTTTTGACTTGCTTTCCAGTTAAATATCTAAACTTTCTTTAAAAAAAAAAAGGATATATTTACTTGAGATGCAACGCTGCTCAAGGTTTTAAGATTCGTTTTCAGAGAATGCACTTTAATATGAGTGAAAACAATACTTAATATCTTATGCAGTGTTGCATCTCAAGTAAATGTATCTTGTTTTAAGGATTTTCACATAATTTAACAGGAAAATTATACAAAAAGTACTTATTAAGTAATGGGATTTTTGTAATGTAATTCAACTCTATACCACAACAGTCTCTTTAGATGCTCTACCGCAGCACTCTATAATAAATGTAATAAATAAAATGTAATGCTATACAGCAGCATGTTCTATAAAGCAACTCTGTACCGCAATGCAACACTCCATAACGTAACTCTATACTATGGTGCTCTATAATGTAGTTCTTTACAACAGCATAGTCTCTATACCGCAATGCTTTATTATATAACTCTATATAGCAGCATGGTCTATAACCAGGCCCGGCGCCAGAGGACATCCCTGTGCCCCCTCTCCGGACCGAGGGGGACGGCCGGACTTTAGTTTAGCGTGTTTGATAGTCTAACTCATAGTGTAAAATAGTCTAACTGATTGCTTTTAGATGAAAAAGCTGCCCATAACTCCTGGTCTAGGATCTGTTTTCTTCGTAATAATAGCATAATGGAATAGATTTGGAAACAATCCAGTGTATCTGCCCTTCTGCTCTGGAAAGCGTCAAATGATTTTACAATGCATTTTCGCAGAGGTGAGCAACGTAGCCAATCACAGACATGTTTGTTGATTTCTACAACGCAATGGCCAATCAGAGGAGACAGAGCGGAGCGCTGGGATGGGCCTTTCTGCAGCAGAGGGGATAAATATAACCCGCTCTCAAACAGGGCATGTGCTGCCTCAGAGGCTGCTGTTAGCAGACTGGGTGGGGTAACAGGTCGTTACTGTGAGTCACAGGGACACAGTTATTCCGTCATCGCAGGATTCTGTGAGCTTAAAATAAGTTGGAGGAAAGGAATTATATGAGCAGAGTGTCGGGAAGGGTGAAAGCTGTCAGTCACAGACCTCTAGAGCACAACTTCATCTTTAACATTGCAACACAGTCTATGCACTTCTTGATGACTTTTTAACTAGTCTTTTTGACTTGCTTTCCAGTTAAATATCTAAACTTTCTTTTAAAAAAAAAAGGATATATTTACTTGAGATGCAACGCTGCTCAAGGTTTTAAGATTCGTTTTCAGAGAATGCACTTTAATATGAGTGAAAACAATGCTTAATATCTTATGCAGTGTTGCATCTCAAGTAAATGTATCTTGTTTTAAGGATTTTCACATAATTTAACAGGAAAATTATACAAAAAGTACTTAAGTAATGGGATTTTTGTAATGTAATTCAACTCTATACCACAACAGTCTCTTTAGATGCTCTACCGCAGCACTCTATAATAAATGTAATAAATAAAATGTAATGCTATACAGCAGCATGTTCTATAAAGCAACTCTGTACCGCAATGCAACACTCCATAACGTAACTCTATACTATGGTGCTCTATAATGTAGTTCTTTACAACAGCATAGTCTCTATACCGCAATGCTTTATTATATAACTCTATATAGCAGCATGGTCTATAACCAGGCCCGGCGCCAGAGGACATCCCTGTGCCCCCTCTCCGGACCGAGGGGGACGGCCGGACTTTAGTTTAGCGTGTTTGATAGTCTAACTCATAGTGTAAAATAGTCTAACTGATTGCTTTTAGATGAAAAAGCTGCCCATAACTCCTGGTCTAGGATCTGTTTTCTTCGTAATAATAGCATAATGGAATAGATTTGGAAACAATCCAGTGTATCTGCCCTTCTGCTCTGGAAAGCGTCAAATGATTTTACAATGCATTTTCGCAGAGGTGAGCAACGTAGCCAATCACAGACATGTTTGTTGATTTCTACAACGCAATAGAGTGTCGGGAAGGGTGAAAGCTGTCAGTCACAGACCTCTAGAGCACAACTTCATCTTTAACATTGCAACACAGTCTATGCACTTCTTAATGACTTTTTAACTAGTCTTTTTGACTTGCTTTCCAGTTAAATATCTAAACTTTCTTTTAAAAAAAAAAGGATATATTTACTTGAGATGCAACGCTGCTCAAGGTTTTAAGATTCGTTTTCAGAGAATGCACTTTAATATGAGTGAAAACAATGCTTAATATCTTATGCAGTGTTGCATCTCAAGTAAATGTATCTTGTTTTAAGGATTTTCACATAATTTAACAGGAAAATTATACAAAAAGTACTTAAGTAATGGGATTTTTGTAATGTAATTCAACTCTATACCACAACAGTCTCTTTAGATGATCTACCGCAGCACTCTATAATAAATGTAATAAATAAAATGTAATGCTATACAGCAGCATGTTCTATAAAGCAACTCTGTACCGCAATGCAACACTCCATAACGTAACTCTATACTATGGTGCTCTATAATGTAGTTCTTTACAACAGCATAGAGAATGCACTTTAATATGAGTGAAAACAATGCTTAATATCTTATGCAGTGTTGCATCTCAAGTAAATGTATCTTGTTTTAAGGATTTTCACATAATTTAACAGGAAAATTATACAAAAAGTACTTATTAAGTAATGGGATTTTTGTAATGTAATTCAACTCTATACCACAACAGTCTCTTTAGATGCTCTACCGCAGCACTCTATAATAAATGTAATAAATAAAATGTAATGCTATACAGCAGCATGTTCTATAAAGCAACTCTGTACCGCAATGCAACACTCCATAACGTAACTCTATACTATGGTGCTCTATAATGTAGTTCTTTACAACAGCATAGTCTCTATACCGCAATGCTTTATTATATAACTCTATATAGCAGCATGGTCTATAACCAGGCCCGGCGCCAGAGGACATCCCTGTGCCCCCTCTCCGGACCGAGGGGGACGGCCGGACTTTAGTTTAGCGTGTTTGATAGTCTAACTCATAGTGTAAAATAGTCTAACTGATTGCTTTTAGATGAAAAAGCTGCCCATAACTCCTGGTCTAGGATCTGTTTTCTTCGTAATAATAGCATAATGGAATAGATTTGGAAACAATCCAGTGTATCTGCCCTTCTGCTCTGGAAAGCGTCAAATGATTTTACAATGCATTTTCGCAGAGGTGAGCAACGTAGCCAATCACAGACATGTTTGTTGATTTCTACAACGCAATGGCCAATCAGAGGTGTTTAGGTTGGAATCCACGAACTCACCGCTTTTTGTCTAGTGCTGAGTTCTATCGTGCTCGTAACTTCATAAAAAAAAAAAAAAAAGTTCCATTGTGTCGTTACATTCATTGGTTAAAACGGAACTTTGTGAGATCGTGATGAATGAGTGACAGTTTTTAATAAATTAAGGCATTGCTCTTTGCATGCTGTATACGATAATATATTCAGAATTTTAAAGGGGTCATATGATGCGATTTCATTTTTTCCTTTCTCTTTGGAGTGTTACAAGCTCTTGGTGCATGCGTGCTGTGCGCACGTGAGACTGTTACTTAAAACTGTGCTTTATGCTGGACAGTATTTATTTATCGTGAGGTGTCTAATAAAAAAATCGCGGTAATCTAATACGGTTTTAATGATAATTAAAATATGAGACTGTAATACTAACCGTCGGGAATTTTATCATGATTTATCATCAAACCATCATTACATCCCTAATAACAAATAATTGTAACACTTAACAATAAGGTTCTATTAGTTAATGTTAGTTAATGTATTAAAGTGTATTAAAGTGTTAGTTAATTATTGTAAAGTGTTACCCAAATAATGTATTTTGAGCTTTCACTTGAACCTAACCGCAGCCCCCACCCCCCGATTCGGCCCACCCAAGAAATATAAAAGCCCCCCAAGTCGTGTGTCATGGCACAACATAACATTACTTAACATTACTCTTTACAGCACCATGTTCTTAAAAGCAGCTCTATACAGAAGTACACTCTATACTGTAACATAACGTAACGTAACATGTGATGTTATAGAGCAACTTCATACACTCTATAATGCAACTCTATGGCGCAACATGCTCTGTAAAAAGATTATACCATGACACTCTATAACCAACTCTATAGTGCAACAGGGTGTATAAAGCAACTCTGTATAGCAACACGCTCTATACTACAACTCTATGGCACAATTCTCTCTAACGCGACTTTAGACCTCAGCGCTCTATAACTATATACAGCAACATGGTCTTAAAAGCAACTATACACACTACAGCAGTGGTCGCAACCCGTCGGTCCCAGTAGATCCCGAAAATAACAGTAAAATAAGTACAAAAATGCATTACATTTCTGGGGTTATATTAATGTATCACTGAAGGGAACTGTCTTGAGAAAAGTTTCGATGGCAATGGCATTTTCTTCTCCTCCGTATAAATCGCAGCTCTGCTTTGTTTACAGCGGTAAACAAGGAAACCCTATCAGTGTTGCCAACTAATTTTCAGAGAAAGTTGCTAAAGGAAGGTCGATTTGCTGCTAAAAGTTGCTAAATTATGTTGTGATGTCATTGCGCAATGACGTCATTGCGGAATCACGACGCAAAATTGTGTCGCATCATCAAATCTCTGCAAAAAAATAAAAAATTATATACGTTAATTTAGATTTGTTTGTAACATGCATGATATAATATTAAAATATGAATAACTGTATTTTTAAATACATTGAATTATTGTACACTTACACATTTTTGAATGATTACAATTTAAGTTTTTTTAATAGCTAGTAACCTAGTAATTCTACACATTCTTTTTATTATTCAATTATGCTTTAAGCAGTGTATTAGTAGTTAGTTAGTATGCTACACTTTAAGAAAAGTCTGTAAAAATAAGGCACAAT
>NW_015627373.1:369930-376802 GCF_001515625.1 Sinocyclocheilus rhinocerous
ATCTAAATCAAATCAAAAACAACTGCCCGTGCAGATCGTGATTAAAATGCAGTGGTTGCCTCTAATTTCAAATGGCTAGATATTTTTGTTTAAAGCCAGTTTGTTTGTTATAAAGCAAATAGCCAATAAATAAATTTGTTTAAAAATCAGTATCAGTATCAGAATCCAATTTGCTAGTTAAAAAAAAAGAAAGAAAAGAAAATCTGAATTCTGAATTAGCTATGACCGGCGCATCACTAATTAAAATACTAAGTAAAAGGCCTCAAATTTGAAGTACAATCTGGGATGTCTTTTTCTAACAGTTCTTCAATAGGTAGATCTTGTCTTTCATAATGGCCGAGGTCAGGGATCTTGGGCCTAAAAAGGTTGGTGACCACTGCACTACAGTGTAACACACTATATATACACACTATAATGTAATGTAACATATAACATAACGTTATAGAGCAACTCTATACACTCTATAATGCAACTCTATGGCACAACATGCTTTGTAACAAGTTTATACTATGATTATTCTATATTCTATATTCTATAACGCAACTCTGTAGTGCAGCAGGGTGTATAAAACTTAATATACAGAAATACGCTCTATGCAACTCTATGGCACAACACACTCTATGAAGTAACTCTATACTGTGGTGCTCCATAACGCAGCTCTGCAATGCTAAAGAGTCTATAAAGCAACTCTATACCACAACACACTCTATAATGCAACCCTATAGTGCAACACACTCTATAAAGCAACTTTATAGAGCAAGTCTATACTGCAACATGCTCTATAATGCTACTCTATACATGACGCTCTATAATGAAATTCTATTGCACAACACACACTGAACAGTAACTACAGTGTGGTGCTCTATAATGTAACACTAAAGGGTCTATAAAGCAACTCTATACCACAACACATTCTACAGTATAACAACTCCACAGCGCAATGTCTTCTATAATACAAAACTATGGTGCAACATGCTCTATAATGCAATTCTATAGTGCAACATGGTGTATATAACACAACTCTATTTTATGCAGCACAGTTGATAACGCAACTCGACACTGACTCTTGGAAAAAGAGCTACTGCTGCTACTGTGTATTGTGTATGTGAAGAGTGTGTGGACTGTGTGTATTGTTTGAAGTGTGTGTGGGTGGGGGGTAATAAGTTCTCTAATACTTCACCAGCCTCTTGGGGAAACATTAGCAGGGCAATTAGCCATTAGCAACTCTGTGGACGTAAATGAACCTCCTGTTTGGGGGTCTCTAACGATGTGAATTTATTAACCAAATACTCCAGTCCTCTCACAGACACAAACTGGGTGTTCTCGGGGTGTTTGCATGCTAAGAATCCATATGGATCATTTTAATTGCTGTTAATGGTAAATTAAATCCAGGCCATTAAAGCTGCATGTTCAGTCTCTGAATTCCACAGAATTTTGACCCCGTCCTCGACATAAACACCAGAATGCCTTGGAATCTCAACGATTCCCCACAGGGCATGTTATCTATTATATATGAGGTTCTTCTGAGCAGTTATAAAAAGCAGAATGTTATCTGTCATTACTCATTAAAATAGGATCCTCAGAGCTGAATTTAAAGTAAATGTTTGACCTGTTCTCAATTAGAATCCACCCGGCCACGTTAAAGTCCAGTCAAAGGTCTCCCAAAGTGAGACAGACCTCCAGAGAGGAATCAAACAGCTACTCTACAGTCCGTTTGCATAACAGACAGTAAACAGCCATGAGTTTAAATCGATAAACTCTCGTAGTGAAGTCAGAAGAGCTCTGAATGTTGGTCAGGTCTGGAAGCTTCTGGGGAAGGTCAGGGAATGGAAGGGCGAATCTGCTGGGAGAATTCCAAGCAGCTCCTTCAAAACACTTCATCTGCAAGCGAAAGAGCCAAGCTGCGTTCTTCAAAAACAATGAAAAGATCTAATTATCATTCCATATTTCCAGCCCGCATGCACGCCAATAAGCAGGGCCTGAAGTGGCCTTTGGGAGAATTGCATTTTGATGGATGCGTGAACAGTTTCTTTTGTAGGAATGCTGGAAAACCGTGAATTTGACTTCTGTTCTTCTCTACGTGCCGCTAACACAATGCTCACTGTCTTGTAAGCCACTTTGGTACGAAAGTGCGAATATCGTAAATAGTTTTCCATGCGTCGTCTCAGTAGAACAAGTAACGTCGAGGAATGCAACTTCAGGACAAACAGAGGTTTCCGAACAGCACCAGTTCAACTTGGCAATCTGTCTGGCTATGAAATGCTTTCAAAAGTCGTGGAAAATGTGAGAATGATGGATGAACACAACTGCATGAATCCTATTATGAAAAGTCAAGGACAAAGCTGAACTTTAGTCCGTTTAACGGATGTGAAATTGAGCGATGCTGGAACGGCTGATTCAGGCATTACCGAACATCTGTGACTGAGTAAATGGCTCAGAATTCCTGACGGTATCTGGATTTTACAGTCTATTCAGTGACTGTTATTCTAAACTATAAAATACAAAGGAAATATTTTAAAACCTTTCACAGAAGTGTGGTGGAAAATTATGATATATGCTCGAAGACGGTGTATACACTTCACTGGATTGTGACTGCGGTTTTGTCTTCTGCTTTGAACTTCTAGTTGGTTTTTACTCCACCCAAACATTTAACCTTACAGTTACATCAATATAACGTCCATTTATTAGAATACTTAAGTTGATTTTCATAGAGTTTGATATCTGCTATTCTTTAAAGTTAACATGAAATCAAAACTAACCCTATTTACTTTCTTTATACATGTGTCTGGGCTTATTGTGAATGATTTATTGCACATTATTTGTCTTCACGCTCTTTTATCTTAATTTTAGCTGTCATATTAAGAATCAGCTCCTGATGGATAAAATCAAATCCTGTTGATTTTTTTCATAGAATACCCCTTTTTATTCATAAATATGTCACACTGAGAAAGTAAAATTGTTTGTGAATGTTGTTTCATGTTAAACTGTAATTATTTTTATTGCGGACATCTGTACATTTTCAGTTCGTGGCAGTTCGGCATGTCGATTCCCTGGTCAAATTTCATTAGAAAGTTCAGAAACCATGATTTCTTTGACATAATTTTTCAGCGCGCATTGAGCTGCAAATGTCATGTTGTTTGTACTTTGCATCCTCCAGTGAACTCTATGTACAATTTGTTCTCAAAACGTGTTTTATTAGCTGTATTAAAGTGTGATGGATGGGCCTGATGCATCGGTCTGGAGGGAAAGGAAGCGTTTTTTTTTTTAACTGAAGGCCTTGTGAAGGGTTTTGTAGAGCTGTTGTGTTGTCATTGGCAGAGCGAGGTAAGACGGACAACGCCCTCGACCAACAGCCAAACCATTTGGCACCAAGTTTAGGGAGCTTCTGGAAGAAGCCGTTATTCAAACAGCTTGTGAAACACGTCTCCTTTTTTGGTAGTTTTTATTCAAAAACGGTATTTTTTCCTCCCCCCTTAGTTTTCCATGATGCAGTGCAACATTAAGTCGGTGGGGTTTCAGCACAAAGACCCTTTCTTACAACAGAAAAATTACTTTTGTTAAGTCTCTTTACTTTATTTGCTCAGTTTTCCTTTTCCACCCGGGCCCCCGTCCGCCCTCTCCCCTCCCGTCGGCCCCTCCTGTCTGAGTTGGATTCGTCGGGTGCCTCATGAATGTTAAAAAAAGCAACTCTCCCTCTCATGAGCACAAAACCACTTCAAGGACTGCCATAGCAGTACTCAAGGCAGTGGTGATTCTGTCTGTGTGGCGGCAGGGAGAAAATCCTATCCCTTCCCGTCTACCTCTCCGCCAGCAAAACCATAATGACTCAGTTGAGTTAATCAGCGGAAATGAGCAATGCTGACAAGGTGTTACGGACTCGCTGTGATTCATAGACACACATACGGCACACGTGCAAGTAGGTGAGGGATCTCTGAGTAATTGTTTCACTGAAAGAGCATGTTTGTGTGAGATTAGCGCTCGATAAAAAAATATATATATATATCGAGCTTTTCAGGCACAAAAGGGGTATAAACGAAGATTCACACACACATTTACTAAATTACTTAACTTTAGTTAATATTATCAATAATATTTTATAATGCAATATTATAAAAATGTATTCATATTATTAATTCAATATAATTCATAGAAATAGTATGATTACTATTACTACTAAATAAATATTCTTAATAATATTAAATGTATAATTTTTTTTAATTGTAAATATTAAGTTTATTAATAATTCTTAACTACAATATCACTGATAAAATTATTATTATTATTATTATGAGGTGAGACCTTAATTATATTTAGAATAATTAATAACATTAAATAATTAAATATTATTTATAATATTAAAATCATTACGTTTGTTAATAATTATTTATTCAGTATTATTTTTTTAAATATAAAAAATTAAATTATTATTATTATTACTATAATGACCTTAATTATACTTAGAATAGTTGATAATATTAAAATTAAATATTAAGTTTATTATTAAACCAATATTATTAATTTAAATATTATAAAAAGTATTATTAATACTACTGCTACTAATTTGAGAGTGATACCTTAGACTTCGATTGTTTATTAAATTATACTTATAAATACAATTAACAAAGACAATGTTACTTTTATTAATAATAATAATAATTGTGGTTGTTGTTGTTGTTACTATTACTATTGATTAATAATAATTAAATACAATATTAAAATGTTGGTTTACTTGTATTTTCAATTTTTAATCATGTTATTTTTATTTATAATTAATTGACATAATTATTTAGTTTATTTATGAATCCCAATGAGTATGTTCTCAAAGGGAGTTTTTGTCCAATTTTGGGGACCTACTATACCCAAAGTACATTAACATACATTTTACACTTTACATCCAAACACTTTTAGTGTTTAGCATGGACGAGCGCTCTGATTATTGACATTTAGAGGGCGTCTTGATGTTTGTGGTGTTCAGTGGCAGTTTGGTGTGAGGAACAAGGAGTTACAGTGTGTGTGTGTGTGTGTGTGAGTGTGTGTGTGTGTGTGTGTGTTTGTGTGGGTTGTGCAGTAGCTGGATGGGATGGGTGGGGTTAGACACCCTTGTCCTGCGGTCACACACACACTCCCCATCTCTGCCTGTCATTAACTCTGACTGATGGCTCTAGAATGGTAGCAGGAAGCATCGGCCACACGAACAGCGATTCGTTGCAGAGCTTAGGAAGGTTTTGTCTAATCCAAACTAAGTGGAACTTGATACAATTTACGGCTTTATAATGTAACAGCATGTGTACATGATGCTAGACTGTATATAACTTTGTCCCAAGTAGGGATATGCCGGTATCAAATTTTCATGTTGCGATTAATTGCTAATGCTTTTATTACGGTATACGGTATTATCACGATATTGAAATTTTGTTTAAAAAAAAGTGCTGTCATAATACAGTATAACAGGTTTAACTTTTTTCTTATAACAAAAATAACTGAACATTTAAATGCAATGCAAACAATTTCCTGTAGCAGTGCTCATTTTATGTCTTTTATAACATAAATATCACACATTCTTTTCCTTCTCTTATAATCAAGTCTTTTAAACTCAATCAAGTCAATATTTCATATTTCAGAAAACCCTTGTCCTTTTATGCATTTACTATGCATAACTACTAACTTTTTAGGTCTAATTTGTTTCTATTTCTTTCCTGTTTATAATTCCTGCTTATTTCTCTTAGATGCAAGGCAAAATAAGGCTAATATTCTTTTAATTTGTTCATCTAATATTTTAAATTTGATTTAATTTAATTTAATTTAATTCAATTACCACTTTATTTCAATCACCAAAAATGTTTTTAATAATTGTTGTTTAATGCTGATATCCAGCAACCTTACAGCTCTGATGAATGAACCACACCCATATGCCAAGGTTAGCCAATCATAACCAGGGTCATTTACATATAGCACTTAATGGTACACTAGCAAAAGCAGCCTAGTCTTTATATCATGGAGAGAGTGGAAAAAACTAAATTATGACTTGTTTGGGGTGCAAGAGTCCTTGACTGGCATTAAAAGGGATTTGAGGGAAAAATGTGTGTGAAATTTATATAAAAAGTTTTTTTTATTTAATCAAGTCTGATTTTCTTCATTAGTGCCTTAGTGATCCCACCGCATGACTAACTCAAGCACAAGGTTTGAGTTAGTGCATAAAAAGCATAGTAATATGAAACTGTTTACAGTCATGAAACATCTGAGTATATAAAAAGTCATCAATCAAACTTACACTATATGAAATTAGATTTATGAGGCAGTTAAGAGCTTTGCAGTGACACTGTTGTACAACATCTTGAAGGAATCATGAGAAATGTGCAGCAGGTTAGTTTAGTGGGATTCACATGAGTGAATGATTCGGTCATGGAGAGATTCAATGAAGCTTAGTAGGGGTAGACACCATATTTAATTTGACGTGAATGAAAACGAGGCTGTGAGGAATGTTCTAGAGTGTTTGCTAAAGCATTACTATTACTGTTTATTTGAACGGACAATTAACTTTAAGGGCCCTATCATACACCCGGTGCAATGCGGCGTCAGGCGCGACAGCGACGCACGTGTTTTTTGCTAGTTTCAGCCCGACACAGTTGTCATTTCCACATACTGCGTCACGTTTTTTAAATAGCAAATGCATTTGCGCCCATGGGCGTGCTGGTCTGAAAACGAGGTGTGTTCAGTCGCATTGCTGGCACGTTGCTATTTTGAGGCAATAAATAGACTGAAATAGACTGCGTCATTGACCAACAAAAACCTGGTCTAAAGTCTGGCGCAATATTTATTTATTTTTGTTATTTAAAGAGCGCATTAGTAATATGCGCCTATAGGCAGGTGCA
>NW_015627373.1:376936-377780 GCF_001515625.1 Sinocyclocheilus rhinocerous
TTTCACGTCCTGCGCCACGTTGTTTAAATAGCGAATACATTTGCGCCCATTTGTGTGCTCATGGGCGTGCTGGTCTGAAAATGAGGTGTGTTCAGGCGCATTGCTGGCGCGTTGCTATTTTGAGGCAACTGAAATAGACTGCGCCATTGACCAACAAAAACCTGCTCTAAAGTCTGGCTCAATATTTTTTGTTTGTTATTTAAAGAGCGCGTTAGTAATATGTGCCTATAGGTGCGTACACTTTGCTTATTACACACACAGGGACACGCAGCAGCACACAAAATTTTTTAAAATGAAAAATTAAAGGATTAAATGTAAAAGATTATTATTGTGTACATAAATATAAAAATGCCTACATGTCATAATGGATAGTCTTTGCATGTATCAGAATTACACGCACGAGCAGATCCGTTCCCTCCCTAGACAAGCGCTCCGTTTTTCCGCTTGCAAATTCCACCATGTAAATAGCGAATCCGCCATGGCAGGAGCGCAACTGGCTTTTAAAGGGAATGGGAGATGAGACTCTGATTGGTTTATGGCACTTTACGCCCAAAACACACCCATTACTCATTAAAAGAATAGGGACAACCCTTTTAGACCATGCGCCGGGCGCGGCGACCATCCCTAAGCGCAATTGCGCCGTGCGCTTTAGACCATGCGCTTAGATCGTTAAAATAGGGCCCTAAGTATTAAACTTCTGTGCAATACATGAATGATACCGAATCGTGCAACAAGTAGTTACTTTTCTAAGCAATCAGACTTACCAGACTTACATCAACTCAAGTAAAATAATCAAGCGTTATCCGTGTTTTTTGCAGAAAATTACAAATGTCACAAATGTCAT
>NW_015627373.1:384788-387151 GCF_001515625.1 Sinocyclocheilus rhinocerous
GGAGATGAGACTCTGATTGGTTTATGGCACTTTACGCCCAAAACACACCCATTACTCATTAAGAGAATAGGGACAACCATTTTAGACTATGCGCCGGGCGCGCCGACCAGTTTTCCCGTCCTTAAAATAGCAAATGTGGATTCGGACACGCCCTAAGCGCAATTGCGCCGTGCGCTTTAGACCATGCGCTTAGATCGTTAAAATAGGGCCCTAAGTATTAAACTTCTGTGCAATACATGAATGATACCGAATCGTGCAACAAGTAGTTACTTTTCTAAGCAATCAGACTTACAATGTTCAACTCAACTCAAGTAAAATAATCAAGCGTTATCCGTGTTTTTTGCAGAAAATTACAAATGTCATATTGTATTCATAAGAGTTAAGTTTGGTTGGTTCGGATTTAGGTTGGCACCAGACTTTTGACTTTAAATATCAAGTTTGGTCTGCATAAACTTTTTAATATGATCAGAAAGGAACTGTCTGGCCAACATGCAAAGTGGCGAACCAGTTTGATTTTGCTTGTTTGACATTCTGGAATGGGTTAATCTGAAATCACATACCATAATAATAGAAGTAACAGCGTGTTCCCATAATAGCACATACATTTTTGATAAAGCTGGTAAAGACAGTATCAGTCTGACAGAATGTGTTCATCCATACACACACAACAGCTCCTATTAGGAGTCTGTGAACGTAGAAAACACTAATCAGATGTGAAAGATGTTACTGTGTGTCACAGCATGTTCTGGAATGCACGGCACAAACTTTAATGGTGTTAAATAGAGGTTTGTAAATTGGTTCCTTGTGTTGTTTACTAGCAAATTGTTTACTGAGCGAGATGTTTTCACCTCCTGAGAAATGCTTTTGAACGTGTCCAGGAACGCCCAGTTGATGGCATGTTAAAAATGAAGCGCCGTCGTGGTAAGAAATGTGTCTTTGGTCACAAGCCACCAAGGAACAACAATGAACAGATGAAAGAATGAAAGGCACAAAGTCTGATAAACAAAGAGTCTATAGTTGAACTAAAAGTGTGCTCAAAAACATCCCAGCTGCCTCCGAGTCCATTTCTGTCGTCAAACCAAACAATAATCCCCAATCTGGGTGATATTTCTGCTATCAGATTGAAGAGCTCGAGCGGTGAGGTGAGAGTGTGTGTGAGGTTTGATGTGCTCCATCAGAGACGATCCACATTTGATAAGACTGATCTGTCCTGTAGGCTTAGATCTTCTGATTTGAGAACATTGAGAACACTGTCGCTCTGTTTCAGACCCTAGTGAGCAAAGCTAAACTACTTTTAACTCTGTGCTAATGGAGGAAGACATTGATAAAATAGGGAGACATGATGCAACGGCCAAAAAATGTACAGAAACAGAACCTTTCTTCAGCTCTCAGCCAATGATTTGATACTCTGTAACCTTGCTAGAAGGTTTAGCTTATTTCCCAATATGGTTACAATGGTCTGTTGAGGAAAGACCAGCAAACAGATCTTTTTTTCTGGAGGAAAGACATAAATAAATAAGTTTATATATGTGACCCTGGACCACAAAACCAGTCTTAAGTCGCTGGGGTATATTTGTAGCAATAGCCAAAAATACATTGTATGGGTCAAATTTATAGCTTTTTCTTTTATGCCAAAAATCATTAGGATATTAATTAAAGATCATGTTCCATGAAGATATTTTGTAAATTTCCTACTGTAAATATATTAAAACTGAATTTTTTTTAGATTAGTAATATGCATTGCTAAGAACTTCATTTGGACAACTTTAAAGGCGATTTTCTCAATATTTAGATTTTTTTGTACCCTCAGATTCCAGATTTTCAAATAGTTGTATCTCGCCCAAATATTGCCCTATCCTAACAAACCATACATCAAACGCTTATTTATTCAGCTTTGATGAATAAATCACAATTTCGAAAAATTGACCCTTATGACTGGTTTTGTGGTCCAGGGTCACATATTTTAAAAGTATTTAAAAAAAATTTTCAATAAAAGTAAATATATATTTTCAAACTAAAATATTAAAAGTCATGCAATTTTAGCTAAAATTCATTGTTTTTTAAATCAATGATTTTAGGACTGAATATATATTGGTTTTTCAACAAACTAAGTCCATCATCTTAGATGGGAAATTTCTCTGAGCTTGTTGCAATGCACTCTGGTTATTTTATCCCTAAAGGAGATGAGTAATGATTTAAAATTTGGTCAAAATTATAATAATTTTGCTGTCTGCAACCACCCAACCATCTTGAAGGTGCCGATGAGACGTAAAAATATATATAGAGAGAGAGAGAGAGAGAGAGAGAGATAGATAGATAGATAGATAGATAGATAGAGAGAGAGAGAGAGAGAGAGAGAGAGA
>NW_015627373.1:387623-392960 GCF_001515625.1 Sinocyclocheilus rhinocerous
GATAGATAGATAGATAGATAGATAGATAGATAGATAGATAGAGAGAGAGAGAGAAAGAGAGAGAGAGAGACAGACAGACAGACAGACACAGATAGATAGATAGATAGATAGATAGATAGATTGATTGATTTAATATCTCAGAAGATCAAAAAATATTTGTGTTTTGTAAACAAAAAGACAGCCAAAAATGTCCAGAAAGAACTTTGTCACAGTAATTACTGAATGCTGAAGTTCCGGGGTGTTTTTTGTGGTTCCTGCTTCATTCCTGAAGGCTTTCCTGCAGCTGATCATTGTAATCTATCCTCATAATGTGAAGCATACGAGTGTGTAAGCAGCAGTGGCTACAGTTAGGCCTATAACATGACATGTGACCCCTACAGGTCAGTCAACACCAGGGGTCACCCATATGTGTGTGTGTGTGTGTGTGTTTAATATATAGTGAAGGCAGAATAGAGATCAGTAAAGGGTAACAAGACCTGTGGGAGCTTTGAATGTCTCTTCAGAATTAGGCTGATTTATAAGTCCCTCCTATGAGCAGAAAACATCCTTCACACTAATCTACACCAGAAACAGGAGAGAAACCTATAGAGGACAAGAGCTTTAAAATATACTGAGCTTCATTGGCAGCATCCTAATAAGGATCCTTTTCTTAATGAGAATTTTTGTTAAATTTTTATAGATTGGCTTCAATACAAGTGTTTTTGTCTCAAATTTTGTAGGACAAAATACACTTATATGTAAGTCTGAATTCTGAGATATAAACTCATAATTGTTAGATAAAAAGTCACAATTACCTTTTAAAGTTTTATATTCCACGGCAGGAAATATGCTTCCATACAATTATGATTCTCAGACTCGTATATAAAAACATCCCAGGTGATAGCTTTATTTACACACATTAAGTATGTATTTTGCCCTTTTCCTTTTCATTTCTGACTCTTCTCATTTTCACCATCTCCTGACAAATATTCCTCCTTATCTGTCTGGGGACGTTTCGATGAGGTGCTCGTGAGACAGTCTGAAAATCCATATGCACTCAAAAATGCCTGTTCATAAAAACACACTCCTGTCTGCTCTGACTTTTACAGCATGTTATAGATGTATGCATTTTTTTATGCCGTATGAGGACTGTATGTGCATCTGTCTTCTAGATCATTCCCTCACACAGCAGATCTCAGAGGCTAGTATATATTGACTGTGTTGTATGATGAAAGGGTGTGTTTTTCAGCTAAAGAGAGAACTAAGGGCACCTTGAGGAGATGCTAAAATTCTACAGATTTGTTTAAACACATACCTCTTCACACACACACACACACACCTTCTCTGCGGTGATCTCCAACCGAGCCACATGTTTAAACCATTACCCCGCCGTCAGTGAGAGTTTGATACTCGGTGAGCCCCGAACTAGCAGAACTATCTCATCTCTACTGCCTTAAAATCAGACACGTAAATCTTATGGATTAGAAACAGTCTCTGATCATAATTAAACCCCAGTGGTTTTCACACAAAAAGACACACACACCGAATCACTAAAACTGCCTTTAAACTGAGAATGTGCACTCCTGGAAAAGGTTTTATTGGTGCCGTTTGCTAAGGCAATTTACTGTTTCAAATACTCATATTTAGGCCTTGATCAAATTCCTAACAATTTAACTTTAGTCCTGAACACATTTGTTCTATGAACATGAATGTTTCCTCGAGTTATATGGCTTATTGAGGTGAGGTGTACTATTACTTTTTAATATAATATAATTCAGGTGTACTATTACTTTTTAATGTAATATAATATAATACTTATTTTATATAGCTCATGTTATATTACATTTATATTTTTTTATCCTATATCTAGAGAGAACGGCTTTGAAAGGTTTGTTTGAGCTTTAGCGGTTAGATTATAGCAAATATTATTAGCTTAGTATAAAACATGAAAAAGACCCCACTTCTAGTGTTTGTTTGTGTGTGTGTGTGTCTGTGTGAGTGAGTGTGTGTGTGTGTGCGTGTGTGTGTGTGTGTGTGTGTGTGTGTCTGTGTGTGTGTGTGTGTGTGTGTGTGTGTGTGTGTGTGTGTGTGTTGGACGTCAGATTGCTGATCAAACACACCAGCACTTATTCTTACAGCCCAGAGGAATTCATGCACACATACATACGCGCGTACACAAGTGTAAAGGTTCAGTTGTCAGAGGTAAAATCAATCTACATCGACATTAAAGAGGTAATTTATGTGCAAGATCGGTAGCTCAATTAAGTGTTTCATGCAACGCTGAGCTGATAGAAATCAGGAATTGACCTCATGCTAACAGCACAAGGCTTGCGTTGTTCGACGAGTTCCCCCACATTGAGACGCAACGAGAGTCAGTGTTTACACAATCATTATGTAACACATCTGTGTTTGAGCACAGCTCCTTTAAAGGCATCATGAAATCGAAATCAGCACTATTTACTTTCCTAATCAATGTTTCTGGTCTTATTGTGCACAAATCAATGGTGCATGCCATTCTAAAACAAAAAAAATGTTTGCCGAAACTTCCATCAAATAATAATCTTCTTCATCTCCAAGACAACTTGTCTTTTCACACAAGGCCTTTCACACTTGGAGAAAGAAAAATAATATCAACTTTCTGAAATAACAAAAGTAGTGCTCGCCCAGTTTTACGCCAAGTTTTACAGTCCACTAGAATAAAATTGCAAGTATGCAAAAATAAATGCAATAGCAAATCTCCCCATATGCAAATGTAATATATGTACTGTACATACAGTATATAAAATTTCAGTATATGAAATATATTGTCATATGAAGTAAAAGCATATATGAAACCTATTAGAAATTCGAACAATCATACATTAACACACCTAGCTCAATATAATGTACATATAATGTATGTCATTTACATGTATATCCATCATAAAATCCATTAATACATGTTAATAATATATAAGTAAATATAAATGTCAAACATATATAAAAAAATTACAAAAACATATACCTTTTTTATAGACTGTTTTAATAAAGTTGCATATATAAATTAAAAAATGCATATATAATGCATACAAAATGCATAAAAATATGCCCGCCCAGGAAGATCAAATTTGAATTCCACTTTACGAATTTCCAGATTTTCTGACCTCGGTTGAATGTAAATTACGTAAATCTGATGCGCATATCGTTGACCCTAAATCCAACGCAGCAAACTGATTTATAATATCAACCAGTATAAGATACCATTATAAGAGATATTATTAACATATGTATACATATACAGGATTTACTATGGGGATTTTATTTATCTTATAAATGTATATCTTCATCTACCCTGAGAATGTACATATGTAAAAAAAATTATATATCATCTTATAAATAACATGCAAATATCCCTCTTGATATCGGGCAATATATGTCATATATCATTTCAATATATGGGTCTCCTCAAAAATGCAACAATTTGAGGTATCATTCATGTCTGTAGCACAATGGGATTGGTTAGGTTAAATACTTAACACACTATGTGTATATATTAAGTATACAGTAATTGTTTTTAGTTGCCTTAGCAAACAATATTATATTGTACGTTTCACAATCTTAATAAATACATTTTTGGAAATAGTTGACAATGGATGTTAAATGCAATGTGAATATTCTCTTTTGCATAGTTGTAATATAGTGTCAAATATTGCACAGTCTGAAAACTTCAGAACTTGAGTTGAAGGAAGTTTGTGGGGTTTTTCTTGCTCTGTTTGTTCCCATGGGACTGTGTTTCGATACTGCGGCAGGTTAGAAGTCAGAGGTCACGTTTTAAGGTCAGAAAGGAACATCCAAGCAGAAGAGTTCATGTGTGTTCAAGAACTCCATTCACAGACTGTGATATCTCAATGAGAAATTCTAGTGAGATCAGAAACTTAAAATAAGCGAGATCCCAATCTGGGTGTTCATAAGGGGCGGGGCTTAGCATCTAAATTCTGGGTTCTACCCCTTTTTCCCCTTTCAATGTCTCTCTTTAGCATGCAGGTGAGTGACATCATGCCAACGGGTCAGTTTCTCGCACTGCTGCGGTGAATCTAGCGTCAGCTTCTAAGCATTCTGCCGGGAGCGTCTAGTCTTTCTCTGGACATGAGCTACTGCAAACCAAACATGGGCCTCAGCTCCTGTGGAGAGCAATAGCAGTCGTTTATGACGTCTGCACATTAAGACACATTTTCTGGGACGTTTTAGTCTCTGAGTGGAGAGAGAGAGAAGAAAAAATGGAATAGAGTTGTGGAGTTTTTCCCTCCAGATGCTCATGTACCCCTCTTAACTTTCACCAACCCCCACTTCCTGCTCAGCAACAGCAAGTCCAAACTTGTATGGTTTCTCATACTCAAATGCCTGCCCTTAGTATGTTAACATATATTAAGATATACGACATATTCAAATAGAAAACAGTTATTTTAAATTCTAATATTTTATATTACATTTAATATTTAATATTTTGACTGATTTTATGATTTTTGTGTTTTGATCAAATAAATGTAGCCTTGGTGAGCATAAGACACTTCATAAACATTAATAAAATCCAAACTTTTGGATTATAGTGTGAACATTCATCAAGATATAATAGTCGCCTCTGCCTTTAAAACGACTTATCTTTTTGATGACATCATCAAGGCCACTCAAGTCCACTTATTATAGCTTTCTTGCACCAAAAATGCCCGACCACTTTTCTCTCTCTCACTTAACATAAGAATGAATGAAACCGTTTTCAATTTAATTAAGTTTAATTACTATTAAATTTTTTTTTTACTGTACCTTTAAGATACGTAAATATATACTGTATGTAAATGACCTCTGTTATGACTTGGTTAAACATCACCACCACTAAGTTATAAGTATGTAAATGTTAATGGGTTGTTACATTTTAACTCTTTAAAGGCAGGGGTATGTGATTTTTCAAAAACTCTTTAGAAAACTGATTCGGGCCGAATAGCAAAACAAACTTGTAGCCAATCAGCAATATTAATGTCTGAAAGGAGAGAGCTTTCAGTGCATGGGACGGACATTAGCCGAGCCGAGCGACAGAGAGATAGAGATGGCGGATAAAAAAACAAAAGAGGAAAACGTCTGCGGAACGATAAGGCAAGAAGTAGGACCCGTGTAAATATCGGATCAGCTTTCCA
The DNA here is from genome assembly GCF_001515625.1 of Sinocyclocheilus rhinocerous. NCBI lineage: Eukaryota > Metazoa > Chordata > Actinopteri > Cypriniformes > Cyprinidae > Sinocyclocheilus > Sinocyclocheilus rhinocerous. Next base: position 392,771 of record NW_015627373.1, read on the forward strand.
GCGCTGGAGAGAACTCAAGGAGCGGAGGCCTGCGATCGGACGCCGAGGTTGCTTTGTTTCTTCTCAATAGGTGAGTAACACCGTGTCTACAACAGCTAAAGTCTGCCTACACTAGACGCGATCAAACGATCGTTGAAAATCATTTGAAATTTGTGTCAATACGTCATGAATAGAACGCAGCAGCAGTTTT
>NW_015627373.1:393206-440493 GCF_001515625.1 Sinocyclocheilus rhinocerous
GGGATTTGTTGTGCCGCGCCGCTCACGTCCGTAGACATGGTGTAACATTGGTTTTGCTTTGTTTCACAGAACTAATCGTTGCCTGGGTTGCGTACGTATGTGTGGGGCGGAGCTATCAAAATAGGGCAAAACCCTTTTGGGGTAGGGCGTGTTTGTTTTGGTGATTTCAAATATCAACATTGGCTACCAGAAATCGCTTACTCTGCCTTTAATGTTTCATGGCAAACATTAGAGTATTCCTTCAAAGTCTTCAAACTGTTATTTTACAAGAACAAGGTCATTCTTGTTTAGCATGAAATGACCCCTTTTAGTTTGTTCTTTAACAGTATCAAAATGTTTCTCTGTGTTTCTCTGTTTGTTTTAGCAGAGAACACTCTTGCATATCTGCAATTTACGCTTTCTTGTACAAGCACAGAGTGGTGTTTTCTCATGCAGTTCTGGCTCGCTTGAGTGTGTGAGAATGTGTGCACGCTGTTTGTATTTAAAGGTTGAGATGGTTTAATTAATATCAGTGTCGGCAGTGTGCTGTGGAAACAGTGCAGTAATTCCCTCTGAGCATGTGTTTGAGAGAAGAGAGGGAAGAGATATCTGAGTGAAATGTGAGGGAAGGGAATAGAGCTGAACCTCTCTGGGTCAACAGTATATTTGAGTTCAGTTAAATGTGCTCAGGGTTCTATAAAACCCACGAGCAGATTTTGTCTGCTGTTACCCCCTGAGAAACACTGGCTCTCTTCGGTTCAGCTCTTGGAATAAAGTCTGATATCATTCTAACAGCACTTTTAAACCCTCAAGTCCTCTGTAAGAAAAACTACTCCCAGAACACCAAGATTAAAAGGGCCAAATCATGGGGAAAATAGATTTTTGTATTCATTTTTTTATATAAATTCAATGTAGTATGAACATAACGTTATAGACTAAATATGGCAACAACAAAAAAATACTAAAAGCAATGCTAGTATGGTCTTGCATTAGCGGTTAAGATTAATTATAATTAATACATAGTCAATATAATTAAAAGTCGCCTATAGGGATTTTTAAGCATGTTGAGCCACTAGATGGCGACAAGTGACCGTCTTTATGAACGAGTCATTTGCTTAACCGATTCGTTCAAATCACTGATTCAATCAAGAAGGAAACACCACCATCGTATGTTTCAAGGAGACATACAGCGATAACTTTGTGTATTGTTCTGAGGCTGTTTTACAAAAATATTAACTCACAATCTTATTTCGTCTGTCACATAGGTAATCAAGCTTTTTCAAAACTTAATTCAGATTTAATATAGTCTCTGTTATACAGCACCTGTATAAAAGTAGACAAGCACGCGGTTGGTCTGAATTGCGTGGTTAAATTAATATTTTCAATGTCTGTCATCATGTACTCACCCTTGTCTTGTGTTGAATTATTATGCATTCGGTGTCCTGGCTGGTTTTCCATACAAGTGAACGGGGGACGGCTGTCATACGCATAATTGTCATAAAATAGTTCATAGTTCACTCCTTGCGTGAAGCGAGTCAAGCGATAACTTTCTGTGATCATAAATGCCGAATTTTAAGTTGTTATTTGCAGAAAAACTTCCCCTCAGCAATAGCTCTCAAACCTGATTTGTGTACATTCAAATATGGCACGTCAAAGACGCATCATCACGCACGTTTTGACGTACTGTTAGCGTTATTATCTCGTTTAAAAACAGGCAGAGGAAATAGAAGGAATGTTCTAAATATTAATTTAGTTTTTTTTTCTATATCTTTGTCTATATTTTGAAGGATGTGTTACTCAGAGAAAGTTATAAAGCATTGTTGTTTTTTTTTCATTTCCGCCATTATTTTTCATATATATCTCTCTGAAATGAAAAAGAGGCCTATGTGTTTACTGATGTGTCATCATCCTTATTTTCTTGTGAAATATTATTTTCTTGAAATATCTTGACAGACTTTGATCAAGGCAGAGGCTGTTTTTGATCTGCCATAGCAACAGCCATGGCCATGATTAGCTCAGGGTCTATATAGAGAGAGACTCCAGTAAAACACAGCTTTAAGATTGATGTAATTGCAACCATTCCTCTTTCTCTCTCTCTCTCTCTCTCTCTCTCTCACACACACACACACACACACACACACACACACACAGCCACTACATAACCAGAGGAACAAATCATCAGCACAACCGCTATTTACTATGTTTAATCTTACCGGCAGCTCAGCGGTTTGTTTTAGGAAATGTAATGGTCACTCATTGTTACCATGGAGAGCACACGTGAAAAGATGTTTGCCATGTTTTGAGATGTGCTCTTAAAAATGGATATTTTACATTAATTATTTGTGTTTGTATGAATAGTGCAAACAGAACTGTTGGTTACCATAGTTCAGTGACTCACATTTTCTTTTTTTTATTGAAGTTGTGTAAATGTAATTTGGGGACGAAAGCTCAGGTAAAAGGTCGGACAGTCATATAATAAGAGCAGGTGTATGGTGCAGAGACTGGATCGACTCCAGGCCTGTTTTTATGGCACGGAGCTCATATGCGGAGAGATCCGTTTATTCCCCATGACTGCAGCCGTGGACAACAAATCATTCATGAGCCAAATGAGCAAGTGAGTTAAGGTCACCTTCAGAGAGATTCAGTCTAGACAGAATATAGCTGTGATAAATAAATAAAAAAACATGCTTCATTATGGATTCTTTTAGTCTGGTTCCTCTGCCTATGATCTACACATCTCTTGTTTGGCAGATTAAACAGCAGGTTGCTTCCGCTGGTTTCAGTTGTTTCTGTTTCCATGTGAATGTTCCGGATATCTGATGGGGTTTTGAGGAACTAGGGTGCGTCTGATTCATTCACAGGATGAGGAGACAGAGACCCACTCAGTTCCCTTTGAGCACTAAAAATACAGACTGGAGCGGCCCTCACGACAGTGCCATCTGCCCTGGGCAGACGTCCAGGGACATACACACGCACAAGCACACAGTTTCCCAGGGCGAAGGATGCAAGAGCAATAGCAGCATCATATGATTAAGATAGTGTGACTTAGAAAGTCACATCAAAGAACAGGACTGCAACCAAATCCTCTTACTTTATGCTCTAAATAGCATGTAAGATTAGGCTGAACGCATCCCAAAGCATAGTATGTTGAAAATAATACTATTTGGAGTGTATGCATCCATGCATGCTCTTTCACCCCACTTTTTTAGCACCCTTGGTTCTGGAAGTATTTTTTCCAATGGACAACTCAGACAAAGAGACAGATACAAGACTGTACTTAATGACTTATCTTATGAAGCACTGCAAATAACAAAAACTATTAATGTTAAAGATGTTATATATAGAAACAATATATTTTACATTTATTTTAATATCTGCATATTATGCATAGTAGTTTGAGATCAAAGGGAAACTATTACATAATTTGTAGTGCTTCATAGGAGTTAGTGTTTTTTTTTTTTGGCGCAATATACTTGTCACAGTTCACTGATTGGTGGGGATTTCTCTGCAGGATCATGGGTAATGTAGATTTCATCAGAAATTCCATTGTTGAACACCATTATTTAAAAAAATAAGTTGAAATAATGCAGCTTGATGGCTTCAACAAAAGCATATACTATTGATTAATAATTATATAGCTCATAGTAGGTCTGTCTATAAAGGTTTATTGTTCAAAATCAGTTCCCTTATGAAGAAAATGAATGGGATTTTTATTTCCTGAACGTGGTTGTTGCACTCTATAAAAGTGGAGCTTTGATTGTTTTTGACTTTTATATTGCATTAAAATTCCATGACACTTTTAAATCTATTTTATTGTGTTATGCACATGCAATGTGCAACAAATGGTTGTGTGATCAACAATTTTATGTCCAACAGCATTCTGAATTAATGCATACTCTGAATTATGTACCATCACTGATAAACTTTTAGGTCAGTTTAATTTGAAATGCATAAGCACGTTTTACTTCATTATTCTGACATACTGTATCTCAGAGTGAAACAGGATATTAAATGGGGAAAAATAACTGGACTTTATTTAACATAATTGCATGGATTGTCAAAGAGGACGAGGGATTGAAAAGAGGCATTTGTCACATGAGCAGAAAAGATGTTTTAAAGGTCTATCAACTTATTGATTTTGATGATTACAAAGACAAATGTCCAAGGAATGTGTAATAATAAAGTAAATAGGGTCAAATCTGCTTTCATTTTGGCTTTAAATAGATTTATTTTCCTACCAATGCCAATTAGATTTTGTAATTCCACTTTGGCACACATACATTCCATGTTTCTGTCCATACTGCCATCTCTCTCGATTTTTCCACTCTTGGGTTTTCTTTTCAAACAGTGTTTCCCTCTTTAAAATAACTGGTGTGTAAAGACAGATGTGCCTTTTGCTTTAAACCGGTGGAGTTTCGTAATCAACTAACCAGCAGAATAATGATGCTCATTCACAAACAAAAGCCTGCCTCCTGTGTTTTTAGCATGCAATGAGACGTGACTGGCCTATAAAGACGAGAGCTGAGCTGAGTCTTGGTTAAATGTATGGTGCATGTTGAATCCTGGAATGGCTGAGGGTCTTCAACACATGTGTCCCATTTAGAATCCCCTCAAAGAGATTTAATGGGTTCCAGATTCATACGTGCTGGCTGTGCTCACTGTGACCCTTGTGTCTTTTCTGGTCTGAGCATGCTCAGTGCGCACAGACAGTGGATTGAACCTTGAGTTCTTGGGCTCTAGTTGCCCATTCTACCTCCCACGTGCGCCGTGAATTTTCCAACAAAAACAGATCTGATTATCGTAAAGCTGAGGGAAATATAATTCCATATATTCTCTCTCTGGACCTTCCAGAAGGTCGTTGAGCTCCAAATCGGAGTTACAGGCTTCAGATAAATGTACTGTAGCTTCATTCAAATTCATCTCGCTTTTCTTGGTTCTATCTACTTTATATGCTATCTGAGGGCCTCAGATCTGTGTGGACAGTCTTTTGCAGGCTCAGATCTAAATGTTATAACCTTTTCAGCATTATAGATTAATATATGAGAGATCATATGAGCCTCTGCGATTTGCTGTGCCTCCTGTTGTGTTTGACTATTTCGGCGAGATTTATGTGTTTGTTGTTTTGGAGTGCATCGACTGAATGTTTATAGGGGGTATCTGTGAGAACCTTTTGCTGAACTGTGAAGATCTCTGGTGCTTTTGATGCATCGCTCACTCAAGAGTTCAAATGGGCGTTTCAGTTACTCTAAAGATGGTCTTTGTTCATAAAATAGATATTTTGGCGCATGAAAATAGTTTACTCCCATAGTTTTCTGCACATCCAGTTCACTTTATTTATGGTGAGTATTAAGTGCTATATATCTCTCAAAACATTGTATTTCCTTTGTGCATGAATACAGAGGAACAAACAGAAACGCAACTAGGCAGGATGCCACTGTCTTAGGAGTAGCGGTTAGCTAATGACAGTAAATTTTGCCGAATGATTTTATACTCTATTATGTATATTTAACAGGATAAAGAAGTCATTTACTCAAAAATCTGTCATTGTTTACTCACCCTCATGTCATTCCAAACCCAGACTTGCTTTCTTATGTGGAACAAGGAATTTTGAAGAATCTACTGATATGTTTCCATGCAATTACAATCAAAGGGTACAAACGTTCAAGTTTCAAAAAGGATGGAAAAGAACCATGAAAGTAGTCCAGATGACTGTATTCCAAGTCTTCTGAAGTCATACTTTAGCTTTCACAAATCGAAATTTAAGTCAGTGTTTACTGGTAATCTTTGTCTGGATAATTTAGTGAGTTCAAGTAAACAGGTAAAAAGAGTGATTCACCTTGGATTTACATTAGATTGAGTACACTCAAATCACTCTGGTAGTTGAATAAATCCTTCAGACTGGTTTGTGAACCAGATCTAACGATTCATTCAACAAGGGTTGAGTAAATGATGAAAGGATTTTTATTTTGGGGTGAACCGTTCCTTTAATTCATATGAAATTGTGATATTTTTAACCTTAATTTACCATGGTAAATTTGATTAGTATTTGCCTAATATGTAACGTTTTTGTTGTAACAATAGTATCCTGTTGATGATCTCGGATAAGGGAATTACATGAGTCATAAATTGACTCCTGACCCTCTACCAAGACATTTGACCGTAGTTCCTGTGAGAATGTTCCATTTCTGGATCCTTCCCAGAATTCCATAAAGGGGTTTCCCAATGAGTCTGGCCGTATAATGTTACCGTGGCGTAGACGCTGATGATTTGGCCCCTGGAAACCTATTCAATGGAACGGGGATCTCCTTGACATAAGGCCCAGGAGTGATGTGTGAATGATTTACTAAAGGAGTAAAAGCAATAGAGGGAAAAAAAATCAAATTTGCAATCCAAGGCAGGTGGCTACATTAGCATACAGCCGAATATTACTACACTGAGCTCTGGGAATCCTGCAGAAAAGCAGTTATATAAACATTCTCATGGGGCCGAAGCTGGAACTCTCCAGAACAGTGTCTTTTCTATACAACAGCTGACAAGACAGCTGGAAAAGTTTTAAATTCAAACTTCCATCTGCTGTGTGTCTTCCCACTTCCACATTCACACATTAATGGTGCACGTCATCATTAAAATATTTCAAAAAAAAAATAAAAATCTCCCTCTGTGTTTGCAGCTTCCTATTTCGGGGACAGCTACTGTCGGATAGATGCCGTTCAGGACCTGTCAAGTTTTCAAGTGTCGCTCCAATTTAAAACAAGCAGACGTAGCGGTCTACTCCTACTGGCGGCAGGACACAGAGATTACCTCTCGCTGGAGCTCTACAATGGCAGATTACAGGTGAAATACAGTAAATTTAGATCACCAACAGCTGCACATGTCACTTTAAATCACCCTTTGACTTCTAGTTGCTTTGTTGCTGTAATTCACTGTCAGTGTGAACACTCTTTAAGTGTTAAACTGCTTTGGATTAAAAGTGCCTTTTATATGACGATTTATACACTAAAGACAGAGATCAAATCTGGCAAAATCAGAAAGCACAGGGTGCAGTTCTGCAAAATATCTACTTTGTAATGTAAATTAAAACCCAGACTGACTAGACAAATAAATCAAATCTCCACTATTTTCTCATGGCCCTTCAAGACTTCAGGGCCCCAGAAGGAGCCACACACTGAGAAAATCTCTTGTGAGTTTTTGAGAAGCAGCCGTTTGGTTTGTGGTGAGAGGGGTAACTCACATTCGCTTCCAGCTCCGCTGTGACTGAATCGTCACAGTTTTTTCAGCTCAACACATGGAAAAAGCTTCCACGGCTTGAATGAGTTACTGGTTTGCGCTGAGATATTTCTTCTTCATCTGCAGCCTCCCTAGAAAATGGCTCCCGCTCCGCATAGATAAACACAGACGCTCAAACTGCCTGCATTATGCTGCAATATGAAACGGTACCAAGACTATTTCATCGGTGGCAGGATTTGTCATTAAAAACGCATTTCCACCGACATATTCAATTCATGCAGATGTACTTTTTTTTTCTTTGGAGGCTGCAGATCTGAAATGAGATCTGTGATATTTTCAGTTTAAGTGGCTACGGAGTGTTTGAAATACTGTGTAGCCAACTGATCCAGCAAAGTCTGTATTAGAATTTCACAGCTGAATGCATGTATAATGCACTGTGAAAAATTATATTCTTAACCAGTACCTTTGTCTTGTATTCTAGTAAAAATGTTTAAAGATAAATGTACCTGAGAAGCAAAATTACATGTATTAAGAAACCATTACCTAGTTGTGCTTTTGGAGCAAGGAAACCCCAAAACCCTGAACAAACTTCTTATACTAACATGTATTAACCTTCAGCATGCAATTCCTCCAGCCAATCTGTGCTATAAACATGAATGTTACCTCAAATTATATCGCGGGAAATAAACCAGGACATCTTAGCAACCGATTAGCAATGTACTACAAAACACTCATAGCAGCTTTAAAACTGCATTAAAAACGCCCTGCTACCCTGTTGAAAAAACCAGCATATGCTGGTTAGCTGTTTTGAAGCATGGTAGCTGGTTTGAGCTACTAGCTCCTGCTAAGGACCAGCTTATAACCAGCTCATGACCAACTAAGGACCAGCTTAAACCAGCTCTAACCAGCTACCATGCTTCAAAACATACCTAACTAGCATATGCTGTTTTTTTTTTCAACAGGGTAACCACTCAAAACACCCTAACATCATGGCAGCAACTTTTCCACAGGCAAACAGCACAAACTATTTTTTTCCAGTAAATGTAAACATGATGTTTTGCTTCTTATATTTAACAGTCACTTTTGTTGTTTAATTATTTGTTTGACTGTGTATCTTTACAGGCTAGAATTGACATGGGCTCCGGAGAAAAGGTTCTTTCCTCCACCATGGGTCTCCAGCTCAGTAACCTTCTGGACCATCATGTGTCCCTCATTCTGAAAGACTCCAAACTTACTATGGCTGTAGACAACCTGTACACCACCTTCATCCCAGTGGAGAATGAAGATGAGCACCTGAACATCGACCAGGGCGTGTTTCTTGGGGGCGTGAGGGACCTGGAAGTGGAGTACCTGAGCACAGCTGTTCCCTTCCTGCGTGGTTGCATGAGCAACGTTATGTTTGAATCTCATGAATTTGATATTCTGGCTTCAGCAGCTACAGTCTGCTATGACACCAAGGGGAGCTGCAGCAGTGAGTTTGAGGCAGGGGACGGAGACACCACAAGCTTTATCAGTGCAGAATCATTCATCTCTTTCCCTACCTGGACCAGACCTAGCTCAGGCTCCCGTAGCCTGGAGATGCTGATGAAGACGACCATTGAGGAAGCTCTGTTGCTCTTCCACCCAGGACACCAGACAGACTTCATTGCAATCGGAATGGCAGGAGGGTTCCTAAAAGGTGTAATGGATCTAGGAAGTGGAATGTATGTGCTAGACAATGTGGAGGTGAAAGTGGATGATGATCAGTGGCACAGAGTAAAAGTTCAAATTGACCCCAATGAGTTCTTGATAAATGTGGACAGTCAAACGGTTTCACTCCCTCTTAATGAGACAGAAAAGCTGGATCTAGTGGGGAACCTGTACCTGGGAGGTATTCAAAGGAAGATGAAGGATGTGTTTCAAAATTATTTGGCTCGTGTGGAGGAGGAGGTCACAACGGAGTCCTTTATTGGATGTTTAGGAGAAATCAAGGTGAATCAGAAGGGCAGAAGCCTGCAGGATGCTCTGATAACTAAAGACATTCTTGGGAAATGTGAAGGAGAATATGATTACTCAACCTATGATGAAGATTTGGAGTTAACAACTACACCTCCAGTAAGAATCACATACATTAATGTCAATACTGATGAAAGCCACTGTTTCCCTACAGAGGACTTGCCAGAGATGTTCCACAATATTTCCAGGCTCCTGGACATCACTCCTATGCTGGTTCCTGAGGGAGGAGAGGCCAACATCGACATCGTAAACCTAAACCCAACATTTAACCTAAAAGCTGCAGGTGTTCGTGAATCTGAGATCATCTTTACTCTGCTGAACGATCCCTGGTATGGACTGGTTGATATGAACTTAAGACAGACAAGAGTAAAGAAGTTTACCCTTCTGGATGTTGTCAACAAGAAAATCAAGTATCTTCATGATGGCAATGAAAGGTATGGAGATCAAATCCAGCTAGAGGTGACTGTTCATGGAACGAATCTCCCAGAGTGCTTGAGTGTTGCACGCAAGTATGTGCTACCAGTGGAGATCATCCCCGTCAATGACATCCCTCAGCTCAGTGCAGGTGACATCTCAATCACAGCTAACGGGCGCACACGTTTGAGCCCAAACCTCATTAAAATCTCAGACTCTGACAATCGTTGTGATGAACTCAAGATAACAGTCACGTCGGACCCTACTGCTGCTGGATATCTGGAGAATGCTCAACAGCCAGGATTTGGTCTAAGAGAGTTCACTTGTAGACAACTGAAAGAAGGAAATATCTACTACGTGCACAAAGGTGGAGAAGTGCCAGAACTTACCCTGCAGGTCTCAGATGGAGATTCAGTTAGCAACTCAAGCACATTTAAGTTGCTTATAAACCAGTCACAGATGACTGTTGTCACAAATACTGGCCTTCTGATCACCCAGGATGACAGCACCCCTATTGGAATACAAAATCTGGCCATTTCTGCAACTCCAAAAACTGGCGACGTTGTATATAATGTCACTCAGCCACTTCAGTTTGGAGAACTGCAGTTGATCTCAGACGATGGGGTACCAAAAAGAGTCACACTATTTCACCAGTCTGATCTGGAGCAGAACCGACTGAAATACATTCCCAACCCCACAGCTGATCTCAAGGGCATAGAAACAGAGTTTATTCACTTCAATGCACAGCTTGGACAGGTCATCCTCCCAGACAACTTATTTATGATAAAGATCATGCCTGCCCTTATAGGAATAAGTAAAAGGGTTCCTCTGGAAGTTGAAGTTTGGCAGCAAAAGGTCATTAAACCTGAACAACTACAAGCTTTTGTGATGGAAAGCAACACTGATTCAAGATCAATACAGTACATGATTACGAAAAGCCCAGTCCAAGGAGTCTTGATGATGCTTGATAAAGAGTTGTCTGATGGTGATACCTTCACCCAACAAGACATTTTGAGCGGTTTCATCAGTTACAGTCCTCGTGTCCGCAGAGCGGTTGACTTTGAGGATCAGTTCCAGTTCAAAGTATTTGCAGAGGATCAGTACTCCAGAGTGTACACCTTTCCAATCAAAATCAAGGCTGATTCTGATGCTCCTGTACTCATCAACGAGAGACTCATTGTGCTGGAAGGAAATGAAAACATCATAAATAAAGAATACCTCTGGGTTCAAACCTCCACCTCAACAGACTTTGTTTACAGGATAGTGCAAGATCCCAAACATGGTCGTCTTATCAGAGACTCCCCACCAGGAATGCCAAGGTTTGATGGTGCAATTCGAGTCTTTAGCAATGAGGATCTCTCTTTGAATAGGTTGGTCTACAAACATGATGGATCAGAGACAAGTCATGACCAGTTTTCCTTTCTGGCATTTGATTCAAGAGGTGGCAATGGTTGGCAAGAAGAGGGTCATGAGGTACTGAGGGGAGTGTTTAACATTGCAATACAATCCAGGAATGACTACGTACCTCAAAGAGTAATCCACAAACCTTTTAATGTTGTCAGAAATGGCCAGCATTTATTGACCACTGAAGACATTTTGTTCAGAGACGATGACTTAGACTTTAATGACACCCAGCTGGTTTACGTGAGAGTGGGAATTCTTTCAGGAAACATTGTGTCCACAGCAGACCCAAAGCAACCTCTCTACCGCTTTACTCAGGCTGACCTGAGGGACGGGAAGGTTTTGTTTGTCCATCATGGGGCAGATCGTGAGCGATTCCAACTTCAAGTATCTGATGGTTTTCATAAGACAACAGCTGTACTTCAGGTGCAAGCAGGTGACCCTTATCTACGTATAGCCAACAATACCATGGTGGTCATGGACCATGGTAGCACCAAGACACTGAACACCAGTCTGCTAAGTGCAGAGACCAACATGGACATCAGAAGTGCAGCTGAGATCATTTATGATGTGACTTCTCCTCCCAGTGATGGTAGGATTATAGTCAGTGGAATTGAATCTTCCACATTTACACAAGAGGACCTGACTAAGGGTGTGGTCTCCTATGAACACAGTGACCAGAGCCTTAGCTCGAAAGATTCCTTTGCCTTCACTGTGCAAGCTAAGGGTTGGTCCACGGAGGGCACTTCTTTTAGGATTAAGATATTCAAGAAAGGATACCTGTCACAGCCAAAGGTCGCGTCAAACCTGGTGATCCTTGCCTATGAAGGAGAGCATTCTGTTATTGATGCAAGCCACCTGGAGGTAAAACTTAATACCTTTCTTAAATATATTTTTTAAAATATTAATGAATTTTTCTCATTCTGTTGGCATTTTATGGCATGTTCTTACTTGTTTTAAGTGCATGTTTTGAAAATTAGTTTATGCTTAAACGTGTGTAAATTGTTAGTAAAAATTGTTCTTGTAGATGCACTACAGAACTCTGACCTATCGATTGCCATTTGTGGATCAAACATAAAATTGCAAGTTGCTGCTCAGATATAATTATTGTACTGTAGTGAATTGGGTTTAAACAACAACAGTTCTGAACACTGATTTTTTTTTTCACTCAATGTCAAAATTAGATTAATTTGTATCACAAAAAAAGAAAATTGTTACCAAATCAAGTGCAACAATTTACACACAAAAAATGGTTTTCATCAACTTGTGTTTTAGGAAAGAGGCCATGAGTGTGCTTTCATGTCAAGTCATAAGTTGTTATCCAAAGGCAGAAAGCCAGTGCTTTAAACACCTCACATATAGCAAAAATATTAATATCAGTTTACAAAGACTTCTAACAGTCCTTAATTATAATTTGTGTTCAACAGCTGTTGTATTACTGCTGTGGAAGGTTCCAGAACCGCAAGAGCACTGCTCCCAAAATCCCTGAATGCTGGTCTCATAAATCTATCCAGGAGCTGCTTTGCATTTAGTTGCAAACTGTGTGTTTTAGAAGAAAGAAAATGCTTCAAATGTAGTTGAAACACTGCACTGGTTCTGCTATTGTTGACGCTCCACTGAGTGTACTTTCAGTAATTACCCAAGTGTTGCAGTAGAGGAAACAGCCTCTGCTCAGATTCATTAGGACATTTGTGATGCCTGACATTGATTTACGTTTTGTGCTACTTTTTCCTCCAAGTGTTTCTGAGATTTATCACATGCTAAATAGGGGATTTGGCATAATGTAATTTATGATAACAGCTCAAGGTTTCTATAATGTACAATTCAGGGCCATTTAATAGATCAAAACATTTTTTATGTATTTTTAAACTATGTAAATATTACTCTAAGATTTAAGTTGAAGGGATAGTTCAGCCAACAATGAAATTCCTTTATTCATCCTCATGTAGTTCCCAATGTACCTTTCTTTCTTCAATGTCATTTCCATTTACATACGTTCAAATATGGCATGTCAAAATAAGTGAATGTCCTAACATTATTGATATGAAACGTAATATTTAAATGTATGCAAATACAAATTCTTCAACAGTTTGAATTTGGAATGACATGACAGTGAAGCTTTTCATTTTTAGGTTAACTTTTCTGAAATACATTAGTGAAAGAGTATACAGTACATTGTGAAAGAAATATTCTGCATGTTCCGAAGGTAATTATTACGAAAAGATAGCTGGTACCTGGCTCTCCGTAGGGATATGCAGTATTTGAAAGCAGTTTTTCCAGGTTCTTACTGCACTCATTTGAAGGTCTTCTTGCCATCCTCTTAGGTGATGCAAAAAGACATCCTGCCCAAAGAGATGGTGTACTCCGTCAAAGACTTTCCACGGCTGGGTCATGTGGTCAAACTCAACAACGACTCAGACAATACGGCGTCACCCGTGCTGGACTACATTCAATCCTTCACACAAGAGGACATAAACCTGGGCAGAATCTTTTACGTCTCCGTTTCCCTTCAGGGCCAGGACCATTTCACCGTCGATGTCAGCAATGGCTTCACCACCATAGAAGATCTACAGGTGCAGGTGGTAATTTTTCCACGCATCATACCCATCCAGGTGGTCAACCTCACCGTGAGGGAGGGTGGATCTGTGGCGCTGACCCAAGAGGTTCTGAATATCACACACCACTTCTACCGTTCCATGAACATCGAGTTTATTATGGAGGAAGCACCTCAGCATGGAGATATTAAGTATCTGGATGAAGAAGATGGACTTGTCACCTTCACCTGGGAGGATGTGAGTGCCAACAAATACACAACATTTTACTGTTATTTATATACAATTGCAGTGTTCATTATATTAATGTTTTGAATTAGCTTTATTTTTATGTTCAGTTTTCATTTTAATTTAAGTTTTAGTCATTTTATTATGTGCTTTTGTCACTTTTATTAGTTTTTGTTTTTAAAATATTTATATAATATATAGCTTTATTTTTATTTCAGTTAGTTGTAAAGGCAACATTTCTAATTTTCATTTCACCTCGGGAAACATGTTCACCAACCCTTATAGGGGCGTCAGAGGAATGGTCATGGTTATAAAGCTTGGGAAGAGGAGTGGCCATCTTAAAAAACATGTTCAGCAACCCTTATATGGGCATCAGAGGAGTGGCCATTGATGTTAGGTGTGGGGATGGGAGGAGTAACCTCAGAAACATGTTCGTCAATCCTTATGGGCATCAGAGGATATAGATTTTTTCCATTGAATATTTAGATTGTATTTTATTTTGGCTTTATTTCAATTACTGAAAACATTTTTGAATAGTTTTGGTTTCTTTTAGTTTTAGTTAAGAATCACAACACTGACATGAAATTTAAAATTCTGTAATAATTTACTCGTTCTCTAACTTTCTTCTGTGGAACACAAGATGAGATATTTAGCATAATCTTCACACTGATTTTTACTATACAATTATTGCATATTGTGTCCAGGAGGTCTGAATATCCAAAAAGGACACAAAGTCTCCATAACAGCAGTCCACATGACTCATAATACTATATTGATGGAGCTAGAATATGCTAATTAGATTTAAGATCTGCAGTGGCCATCATGTGACTTCAGAAAACTTGAAATAGAATAGAATAGAATAGAATAGCTTTTTATTGTACAGCTATACAACGAAAAAAATGTTGCTCTCACATTGAAAGTACACACATACATACAAAAATGTACATTTAACAAAATGTAAACAATGATACAGAAAAAGTAAACCGTGCAAATGTAAACAGGTGAACAGTAGACAGTGCAAATGTAAACAGTTATATATACCAAATGTGCAAAATAGGTATAGTGCAAATGTAGCAGATATGTACAGTAGTGAATGAAATATTAATGAATACAAGAGAATTAAGGAATAAATATATAAATATGAGAACAGTGTATTGCACAGCTACACCAGTAGCTGTATGAGTAGTAAGTGTATAGTCCTTTGTATACCACAACCTTGAAGCTTGTGATTGAGTGATATGTCTTCTATTAATTGGAGTTCAGTTCTAAGATAGCACGTGGATAAAAACTGTTCCGGAGTCTGGAGGTGTGTGTCTTGAGGGATCTGTAGCATCTTCCAGGGGGCAACAGAGTGAAGAGGTGGTTGTCGGGGTGAGAAGAGTCCTTTATTATACTTCTGGCCCGACGTATGCATCTGGTGCTGTAGATGTCAGCAAGTGAAGGCAGCTGTGCACCAGTGATTTTCTGTGCGGAGTTGATGACTCTCTGCAAAGCTTTTTTCTCAGCCATAGTGCAGCCAGCATACCACACCAGAATGCCATGGGAAAGTATGCTTCCTACTGAACAGTGGTAAAAGGACACAAGCAGCTGCTGAGACAGGTTAGTTTTCCTCAGCATCCTCAGAAAGTACAGCCGTTGCTGTGCCTTCTTGACCAGGGACGTTGCGTTAACAGTCCATGTGAGGTCCTGGGAGACGTGTGTGCCAAGAAACTTTAAAGGTGGTCACCCTCTCCACCGTTTCTCCTCCAATGTATAGAGGGTTTGGTTCTTCTTTCTGTTTCCGGAAATTGATGATGAGCTCCTTTGTTTTGGAGGTGTTGAGTGCCAGGTTGTTATTGATGCACCATTCTGAGAGTTCAGCCACCTCCTCCCTGTAGGCAGACTCGTCACCATTTGATATTAACCCCACCACAGTGGTGTCATCTGCAAATTTAATGATTGTGTTTGTACTGTGGGTTGGTGTGCAGTTGTGGGTGTATAGTGAGTATAACAGAGGTCTCAGCACCGAGCCTTGTGGAGCTCCAGTGCTGAGAGTCAGAGTGGTTGAGTGATGGCCCCCAGCCTGACAGTCTGTGTGCGGTTTGTTAGAAAATCCTTTACCCAGAAACATATGTAATCACTGGCACCCAGGTTAAGCAGTTTGGTGACCATTCTGCTGGGAATGATAGTGTTAAATGCGGAACTAAAGTCCACAAACAGCATCCTTACAAATGTTCCCGGGTGCTCCAAATGATTCAGTGTGGTGTAGAGAGCTGTGTTGATGGCATCATCAGTTGACCTGTTAGCTCTGTATGCATACTGATGTTGATCCAGGGTGGAAGGAAGTGATGATTTAATGTGTCTGAGTACCAGCCTCTCAAAACTTCATCACAGTGAAAGTGAGAGCCACAGGTCTGTAATCATTAAGACTGCTGATAGCTGTTTTCTTGGGGACGGGCACAATGGTGGCAGACTTGAGGCAGTTGGGGACAGTGCATGTTGACAAGGAGAGGTTGAAGATTTTACAGAAAACCTCTGCCAACTGATCTGCGCAATCTCTGAGTGCCCTTCCAGGAATGCCGTCAGGACCGGCCGCCTTTCTGGAATTGACAATACGGTGCAATTTTCTGACCTCTGCTGTACTCACAGAAGGTGCCATGCTGTCAGTAGATGGTAACAGCACATACTCAGTCTCAGACGAACGATCTCTTCCGGGAAATTGTACATTGTTATAATAATGATTCCGGATCGAGTCTAGCTCGGAGCACGACGCTCCGATCTTTAACAGAACATCTCGATTATATGTAGAGTTGCTGATCGACAGACAGGCACACAGAACAAACAAAACAAACAAAATGTTGTTTCTGAGCCGTAAAGACAAATTTTAAAGTGCTTATCTGTCCTTTTTGGAGCTTGACAGCCACTGGTCACAATATGCTTTCACTGTTCGCTCGAGCATCTTGGAAATGGTTGTGAGTTTCACTGGAGGAAGAAAGTCATGACATGAGGGTGAGCAGATGATGACAGAATTTTCATTTTTTGGGTAAACTGTTCTCATTTGTAGAGGAAACAGTGGGAACAACGAATGATGCCGTAATTACAGGCTTGTTTGTTTTGTTTGTTTGTACTTTGTGCCTGCAACGAGAGTTCATTCTTCTCATGATAAAAGAGCTGCACTGGAACCAGAGGAGCTGTCATTGGCCTTAATTAAAAGGGCGAACAGCCTCGTGTAATGGTTTCTCAGAGACTACCAGGATCCCTGCGTAGCATTTTGCCATATCATTGAGGAACAGTCAGGCATAAAATAGCATTTTCTGCATCTTAATTACAAGCCGTTCACAGAATAACAGCTATTGAGGCGGACCTTGATCACGCCTGACTGATGCTCGCTGTGTTTTAGAGGCTCAAAGAAACAATTTCTCTTTCTCCCACTGTCTTTTAAGACTTATCTAAGCTCTCTTTGTTTCCAGCGGGCCCCCCAAAACTACTTCGCATTATGATATCTAGCGTCATGACCTAGAGGTCTTCTAGTGGAAAGAATGATCAGGGAAAGACTGGCGGTAGAATGAGTATGCTGTTGTTTGAGAGCGGCTAGACATTGCTCTTACGACTGCCGTTCCAACTTGATGGAAATTCTGACTTGCGCTTCCTTGCAGCCGCGGGCCAGAATGAACTAGCCCATATATCCCACAAATAAAGCATTTACACCGCGCCGCCAGGCGTGCAACATTGAGAACAGAGATCAGGTTAACTCGGGAGCGATTCAGCCAGAACAGATTAACTTCCCAGGTTATTTTCAACTTCAGGCTCAATTTCTGTGTTACCAAAACGGAATTGCAAAGTCTCCGTTTTCAAATAGTGTCAGTTTTATCTGGATATTCAAAATGTTCCTCTTTAATGTAGTGCGTGAGAGATTAGCATCTTCACAACAATTTACAGCAAGAAAATCTTCACAGAACATAAAACTATAAACATCAATAAACCATCTTGTACACTGCAAAAAAAAAAAATTCTTGCTCAATTTGTTAGTCTTGTTTTTCAATAAAGTCTCTAAACATATATAAGGCCTTTTTCTGAAAGAAATATCACAGTTCAGTGACTTAATGCTTTAAATAAGAACAGATTTCTGCCAATGGACTTGGAAAAATACACTTGTTTTCCCTTTGCATTAAGTTGATCTTTTTTTTGTTTGTTTTAGGTATAAACTCACTTAATTTGAAATAATTTTTCAGAAAACAAAATGTAACATGTTAAGTAATTTTTCATATCAAGTAATGTTTAAATATTTGTACTGGAAAACAAGACAAATAGCCAGTAAGAAATTATTTTTTTTATTTTTTTTTTAATTATTTTTTGCCGTGTACATAGCTAACATCATGTTTACCTGCACAGATATATTATTATTATTATTATTATTATATTATATTGTTGTTATATTATATTATGTTATATTGTATTATATTATAATTGATTAAATCTGCTAATTTTGTCAGATAATTTGTATTAAAAAAAAATTACATTTTTGAATTTTTTAGAGGTGATTTTTCCAAAATACAGTTTTCTGATTGACAGTATTTCTAATATTAAATCTCAACAATGGTTTGGAGTATAAATGTACAATTGTAATATTTAAATAATTTGAAAGCTGACACTTTGCTTTTTTCTGTCAAAAACTAAGCGACTCAAAATGACAAAGCAGGTCGCATATGCTTTTGGTGTAATTGAGAACAGCGGCGTTGACATTTTGAAGGTCTGAAGTTGAAAATAACACTGAATATTCCTTTCAGCGATTGAGACGCAGCAGGACGTGAGTGGTGTTAGATTGACAGATATCTTATGCAATGAGCACAACTCTCAGATCAGACAGAGAAGGCAAGGATGAGAGAGAGGGAGATAACAGATGGAGGACAGATTGAATTTGAAGTTCAGAATCAATGTCTTGTGGTGGCTTTATTCCAGCTGTCAGAATAACTTCATTGTGTGCAGCCGCTCCACACTACATCTTAATACACAACATCTTAACCGCTCTGGCTCTCGCTGTCCTGTGCTACGTTTCCTTTCTTTGGTTATGCAATGCTTTCTGAAACACAAATAATGTGTTCCATATGGAGAGAAACTACTGCGCAGGAAAGGAACCAAGGCGGAATTGTTCCTAAATTAAAGACGTATGCATCATGCTCATTACTGAGCTGAATGTGGCGTTTCTTTATTCTGTGTTGTGGAGTCAGCGGTCGGCTTGTATACTGCCGGTCACCGCTGCCACACCAGGGGACAGATTGTAATGATAGCTTACGGTGCAGCATAGTAGCAAACATTCACAACGCACTGAGATGAAAACATCTCAAAACAGCTCACAGGCTTCAAAAAGAATGAGAGAGAACGGATATTAGCATGTCACGACGAAACAATCTGGAATACATTTCTCCTCTGCTACAAAAATTGACATCTTATGTAGATAGTCGCCAACAGTTATCAATTTCAAACAAATGCAGACTAAACAAAAGCAGAATAATGTGAAACAGCTTTGGCGTTTTCCTTAGGACTTTGATTTTACATTGGACAAAGTGCCAAAGTTGTTTACTGTGGTAAATCAGACTCGTATTAACATTATTAATGGGATAATCACCCAAAAATGAAATGGAAATCATTTACTCACCCTCATGTTGTCCCAAACTGGTCACTTTCTTTCTTTTGTGGAACTTAAAGGAGATATTTTGAAGTTGAATGTTGGTTACCAAAGTTTTGGTTCCCATTGACTTGCATTGTATTTTTTGTTTAATAATGGTCAATGGAAACCAAAAACATTTGGTTATAACATCTTCTTTTAAGTTCCACAGAAGGTTTGGAACGACATGAGAGTAAATACTGACAGAATTTTCATTTTTAATAATATAATAAATTATATATATTAACATTATTCTTTTCCATATTTTTTTATATTAGCATTACTAATGCTTTTGGGGATGGTATGTCACAAACCTGTCCATGTTAACATCTGTGAACCAATGTGGCTAGCTTCTATCAAGTGATAGATGAATTTGCTGCCAAAATGCAAGTAGAGTTTAAATCAACTCAAGTCATTTAACGTCACCAATAGAAAATTTAACTTTGAAACAATGGACTGTGGATCATACAGGCAGACTGTGATGTTTCTTTTGTTCCTTCATTTCCTGGCCTTTTTTTAACTGCATTATCAATAAAAATGGCAAATAGGTCAAACTTTAAATAATCAAAGATTCTCAGCCATTAGCATGTTAGCTCAAACATTTCACCAGACTTGGAAAATCGACATCTTCTGTGAACAGTCGCTAACAGTATCGATTTCCTGGCAAACACAACGATTTACTGACTAAACAACAGCAGAAAAGAAATGAAGCTCAGATTTTCTCTAAAAAAGCTTCTGTTCTCTCAGAGCTTGCGACATAACGGTTAGCATACATGCTGTGACACATTAAGCCATATACTGCAAAAACGGCTTCTAAGTTATTTGGCCTTTTTACTTGTTTTCAAGTCGAAATATCTAGAAAAACCTGAAAACAAGATACAGTTTACTCGAGAATCAACAGTGCATAAATTAAGACTTGATTTGTTTAGTATGAGTGTATTTTTTTCATATATACAGTATACTAGTAATATGATAGATAGATAGATAGATAGATAGATAGATACAGCTGATAGACGTCCTAGAAACTAATGTTACAATGATACTAATAGAAATGTTTCTTGTTTTTACAACATTTTAATAAAAATGTTTTGCAGCTTGTATTGCTTGTATGGTTAATAGGATTTGAATCCAGCTTGTCATATTCTTCGCATGGTTGTCTGTCCTCTGTCTCCTTTAAATGCCTCTTATAAATAAAAATGTTAAGAAGGCCAAAAATACACTAAGATGCTTACATAAAAGCATTTCACCTCGATTCCAAATTACATCTTCCATAAACAGCCGCCATAAGTTATCGATTTTCTGACAAATATGCAGACTTAAATGTCAGAAAGAGGTGAGGCACAGCTTTTCTCTGCTAAAAAATTCTGCTAGCATAAGCTTGGGCTTAGCGGTTAGCGCACAGCTCTTGGAGCTTGGTGCTCGTACTAATGAAAATAAGCCCAACAAATTAAATGCCAATTAGATTTTTATGTTTTCTGAAGAAAATGTGAGGGCTTGTGGTCATTGTTAAGATTTGTACTATGTAATTTGTACTGTGTTAGGGTGACCATACGTGCCATTTTCCCAGGACGCGTCCTGGCCAGGATTTCTATATTGCCTAAAATATCTAGGTTTTGACTTTGTTTGCGTGTGCAGACCGATCGGTGTATGACATCAAAATACCATACAGACGGTTCCTTATGCTTTCAAAATGCTCTCGAGGTATTTTGATGTCATACACCGATCGGTCTGCACACGCAAACAAAGCCAAAACCTAGATATTTTAGGCAATATAGAAATCCTGGCCAGGACGCGTCCTGGGAAAATGGCCCGTATGATCACCCTATACTGTGTGCAATGATCTGATCATCTGGAGCCTGTTCGAATCTGTATAGCATATGACAAATAGCAGACGTCTGACCTCCTGCGCCGGACACACTAACATACTTTAGTTTCACATGACGCGCTCGCAGCTGTGGAGCTTCCTAGAGTTTGCATTATGTTTGTTTGACTAAATCTGCACTTTGTTTAAAAAGTGCATCTGACCACCCACGTCAAATCCAGTTTTAGTGTAACAGATGTACATTTCATTATGTAATGTAACGGACTGAGAAATGGCTTGTTTGGAAGAACAGCTTCACTATTCACAACCATGTTAATCTTATAAATACAAAAAGGTTGGAGATGTGGCGTAGTGGTTAGAGCACATGTTCAGACATATGTTTGAGTCTGACTTGCGATATTTTTTCATGGTTATTGCAATTCGAATACATTTTTAGGATAAGTTTCCTCCATCATTTTCTGTCATTTCTTTACTCCTATTCTTTGTGCTGTTCTGAACAGCCTTTATCTAATTTGGTGTTCTCAGTGAAAAATCACCAGCCTTTTAAAAATTGCTTGTAAATCTCTCATTATGCTGTATTATCAACAATATTGGATTTTTACCTTTGTCAACTTGTTTTCTTTTAATTGGAACAGGTTTTGTATTTCTTTTTGGAAATGATTGCTCATAGGCCTCATTGATCTAAACTTAGGCACCTCAGTTTTTGAGTGAAAAAAACATTACTTGTGGATAATTGTGACAATATTTGCTCAAAAACTGAGGTGCATAGATCAATAAGGCCTATGATCAATCAGTTCCAAAAAGAAATACAAAACCTGTGCTAATTGAAAGAAAACAATCTGATATAAAGATTGAATCCAATATTTGCTAATAATATATAGCTTAACAAGTACTTTTTTTGTAGGCTGGTGACTTTTGACAAGAAGGTGAAGGAAAAATCCCCTTTCCCCTTGCAAAAATCCTTTGTATAGTGTTAGGTTTTAACTAGCATCAACTAGCATTTTTAGGAAAAAGAATATCCTCTCCAGGGTTATGTTGTACTGTCACAACACAACATGAGGGTTATACTATAAATAAAAAGGGCCAAAAATACAGCAAGATTCTGATTAGTAACATGAAACAATCCTGAAAACAGGAACTATGGTTCCCATGGTAGTTTTTGTTTATTTGTTTCATCTTTTTGGAGGGAAACTGCATCTGCAGAATTTTAAAAGGATGTTTTTATTGTCTTGTCACTTGAAAAATGACAAAATAAAGCCGCTGTAAAACCAAAAATGCCCTAATGGTCAGAAAAAGGATTAGGGGTGTGTGGCTGGATTTTTGATGTCTTTTGCGTATGTTGTGTTTCCTCAGGTACAACAGGGACAGGTGTACTACTTCCACGACAGCAGCGAGACCACAGAGGACAGTTTCACCCTCGTGGCGACCGCTTCTCACATCACCCGCCGGAGTGCGTCTCTGACCATCGGCATCACCATCCTCCCTGTGAACGACGAGCCGCCCCGCCTCCAACGCAACACCGGAATGGAGGTACACCGACACCATTTTCCCTGTTTTAAACATTAATGAAGCTTCTAGAACAGAGACGTAGTCGGAAAATTCAGAGCGACTCCCTCCGCTGGAACACAGAGTGTCATTCAGTGCTTGCTCGATGTTGTCTGTGGTTTTTGGTCGCCGTGGAAACTCATATTTTTGGAAAACCATGACGGTGGCAAGAATTCGGCTTCTGGGCTGGAGGGAAAGCCGACCAATCGGAGACGCCGCTCGACTCCCGCAAAATGTGAAATAATGATATGTGTGTTTTTCCACATGCAGATAGTTCCCCTTCTCTCGCGCGCGTGCCTTCTCTCTGTCTGTCTGACTCTGTATCAGACATGCTTTAATCCAGGAACACCTCAATTTTCAATGGTTACTGATGATAATAATAGAGAAAGTCAAAAATTCAGGCCGGCTCTTTCCAAAATTGTAAACACAAGTTTTACCAGCTCAGTATTTAACACACACTTATAATTTAGGTGGTTTCACTAGAAAGTGCCTGATTCATATTTCACCATAAAATCAAAAGGATCAAAAGGGGAAACATAGATTTAAATATGTAATAAATATAATATTTATTTGGTTATTATTTATTAATAATTATATATAATAATTATGTGTGTGTGTATATATATATATATATATATATATATATATAGCCAGAAAAAATGAAAACAATTATACAATATTTATTATACAATATTTATACAAGTTTTCAATTCGCAGAAATTATAGTTATGTATATTTTAATTTATTAAATTATTATTGTATTATTGTGATATGAATAGAATTAACTGCATAATGCAAAATAAATAAATAATTCTAATGACTGTAATGTGGCAAAAAAAATCTTTATTGTAATTAAAATTGGGTAAATTAAATTCAGTACAACAAATACTACTATGGTATCTAAGAAATCATAATTTTCACATTACAGTAATGTGGATGAGCTCTGTTTTGCATTTTGTTGCAATTATTGTCCTGGTGCCAAAAATCGCAATGTTCCCAAAATGGCTTCGTTTTACAATTTCATGTGGTTTTCCTTTTTGGCATGAAACATGAAACTTTTGTGAGATTCATCCACACAAACACAATCACTCGATTACTCAAACACACACACAAACACAGAGTAATATATCAGTTCTGGGCTCCCTGTGCTCTAATGTAGAGACCCTATAGAGACACACCAGTCTAATCAGAGAGAGATTGCATTTTCCCATCAAAGCAGGCCTCGGCACGGCATGCTGGGATTTGATTTGCCACGCAGCCGCTGATCCATGTTACATCTATTAAATATTGAGTATGAAGAAACAGCAATTTCCAGCCCAATTTGGGAGATATTTGTTTCATATGTTTCACTCGTGCTGTACTCTGCTCTAGTGCTACCATCTAGTGGATGCCCATGGATATACTACACAGGAAGTGATGTAAAGGTCTTTGAACAGTCACCAGGGGGCAGTACAGAGAGCTATCTGCTATGACTAATATTTGCCCTGGTAATGACACTGCATTGCCCCCCATTAAATAGCACTCACAGAAGGAAAGGAGATGATTTTACATGCACTTAAATCTTGAAGGTCACGTTATGTGGAAACTAGATTACTAAATGATAATGAGTTTGTAGACCTTTCTGTTCCAGGGCACTACGCCATGTACTCAATTCCAGTTTTTTCCCTCTGTCTCTCAGGAGAGCAGTAGATGGAGGCAGTGAAAGCGTTCAGGAACAGATAAATGCGTGCTTATGTGTGGCGCTCACACGGCAGCCCTGCACTCTCCCAGCTGAATTTCTTCGTTTAAGAATGTCTTTCAGCAACTTGTCCATTACACATCCATTAGAGCAGCATCAGAGGAGACATAACTGCCTCTTTCACATCCCAACGACTCCAGACAGTTAGACACCTCTGAAAACAACAGTTTAGTTGTTCCATCTTGTTTATTGGTTTGTTTATCTCTCTTTGTTTGTGTGTCTGCTCTCTCCTTTCAGCTTGTAGCTGGCGAGGAGTCTGAAATCACAGCCAATATGCTGAGCAGCGAAGATCTTGACACCCCTCCGGAGGAGCTGGTGTATGCCATCGAGACGCCCAGCAATGGGATCGTTGCCTTTAAAGTGTCCCCGGATGACAGCGTGGACAGTTTCACCCAGGCTCAGATTAATAATGGAGAGGTTTTATTCATTCATCAGGGTGGGTTGACATCAGTTTCTTTGAATCGAGTCCTTTAAAACCTTTAAAAGCAGACTAAAATATCAGCTACTAAAGAAAAAAACAGTAGGCCACCTGATGAGGGACCAGAAAAGAGTTTTGGGGCGTGGCAATCATAGAACAGCTTAGCAACCACATGGAATCGTGTTAAAAGTCACTTTCAAGGCCCAGCCACTCAGAACACCACAGCAATATACTAAGAACCTCCCAAAACTGCATAAAAACATAGTAAAAAATGCCATAGCAACCATATAGCAACAAGCTAAAAACAACTTAAAATGCCTCAGGACACCTCAGCAATCGTATACAGTAGCAGCATCTAAAAAAACTGTTCTGAACACCTTTAGCAACATGCCAAAACCCACTCACAACCAGTGTTGGGCAAGTTACTCTGAAAATTTAATCAAATTACTGATTACTCCTTTTAAAATTAATCACGTTACTGTTCTGATTACTTTATTTCAAAAGTAATTAGTTACATTACTAGTTACGTTACTTTTTTCTCCATGAAATTTATGAAATCCCAGCATACACGCTCCCGATAAATATTTGTTATTAAAGCATCAACATCCACAGAACACTGTTATTTTTAACTAAAGCAAGCGGCTGCTGCGTGCATGGTTTGGCATGGCAGAATGCCAGCAAAGAGCGCTACATTTATAATCTCTAAAAGACATCTCAGTTAATCGCAATATCACAAATCTCTGTTATAACACAATAAACAGTGTTGGGTAAGTTACTTCCAAAATGTAATACATTATATATTACTAGTTACTGTCTTTTGAAAGTAATTAGTTACATTACAATATTACTGTGTCTAAATTGTAATGCGTTACACTACTTTTGAGTTACTTTTGAGTTACTTTCACCAAAATATCCACAAGCACGCAGGTTTCAGCACTGCATTGCTCAACGCTGCGAACACGTGTTATAGCCTAAATAGAAACTGCATACGGTTGCACCTGTTAATCGTTTATATTTTATATTAGTTCATGTTGCTTTTGTGCAATAGATGAATAACAATTTATTTGTTTTTAGATATTTTATGTTTAGATATTTCTATTTTGCGAGAGTCCCGTAATTTTATTTTATTTCATTTTATTCTCCCGCATCCCGCGCGCACACACGAGTCTCTGCACTCGCCTATCAAGTCTTGTCCCGCGCCGCGCTCTGTTGCGTCGGGTCTCGCGGGAGCAGGTCTCTAATCCACTGGCACTTGACTCGACAGTGCGTGTGCTACATCCTTTTTACAATCTCTAGATTATAAAACACTGCATTCTGTCAGCAATGTAACGCGGCAGTAACGTATAGAGACCTCGGCTTGTAACTATACTCTAATTACTATATTGAAAATTATAACGCGTTAAATTACTCAGTTACTAAAAAAGTAATCAAATTACAGTAACGCGTTACTAAGTAATGCGTTACTTCCCAACACTGCTCACAACACATTATCAAATGCATAGCAACACGTTAAAACAACTCAGAACAACTTAGCAATCCTAATAGAGTAGCAGCATCTAAAAGAAACTGTTCTGAACACCTTAGCAACATGCTAAAACCCACTCAAAACACATTACCAAATAACATGTTAAAACAACTCAGAACACTTCAGCAATTATATAGAGTAGCAGCATCGAAAAAACTGTTCTGAACACCTTAACTATATGCTAAAACTAACTCAATTACATATTAGCATGTTAGCAAATGCATAGCAACACGTTAAAAAAACTGAGAACACCTTAGCAATCATATCATAGTAACTGCATAGTAACAAGCTAAAATCCAATCATTAAAAACAACACAGCAGTCATATTCAGTAGCAACATGATAAAAACAACACCTTAGCAACTACATAGCAACATGTTACAAACAACTCAGAACAACTTAGCAATCATATAGAGAAGCAGCATGCAAAAAAAATCTATTTTGAACAGCTTAGCACCTGCATGGCAACATGCTACAGCACACTCAGAATACATTAGTGAATGCATAGTAACATGCTAGGAACACCTCAGCAATCATATAATAGTCACCTGCTAAAACCCCAAAAACAAATATAAACAACTCAGAACACCTTAGAAATCATATAGAGCATGCAAAAAAAATCTATTTGAACCGCATAGCAACACACTAAACCAACTTGAAACACTTTTCAACACTAAAACTACTGTGAACACCTTGCAACCACAGCAACTTTTTAGATAAAAGTTCCCTCAAAGAACTTTATAAATCTATGATAGATCTAAATGTGCTGCAAGGAACCATTGAAGAACCCTTGTTTTAAGAGTATAACATGATGTAGTGAGTATGATGTGCGTGTGTCTGGTCTCAGGCTCAGAGGCTGGTGGGTTCAGCTTCACCGTGACTGATGGAGAACACACTTCACCTCTCCACCGCTTCGTTGTCAAGGCAAGACAGCTCACCATCTCCATGGAAACGAAGGGAGAACTCATGGTCTTCCCAGGTGGGCTCCACACGTTCCAGACCTTAAATCCAAATACCTGTCTTTCCCTGGGCCAAATGAAAGATCTTTATTGGCCCAGAGAGAAATTGTTCATAAATCTTCAAATTGGGGGGTCATTTTTCATTTTCCTCATCATGAACCGTCCGTAATCTTATCTGGAACAACCTTGTAGATCAATTCTGTCAATTATAGCTGTATGAAAGCTGCTAAAATGTGTTTTCATGAAGAAATCAGTGGAGTGATATGATTTGTTTGGTGATGCTTGTCAGGCACCAGGCAGGTGATCAGTGGAGATATTTTGCGGGCCATAACAAGTGAAGACGGTGATGAAATCACATACTCACTAGTGAAACCTCCTCGCTTGGGACGAATAATCAAACCTAACCAGCGTGGACAGTTTGAGGAGATCACTAGATTCACACAGACTGAGGTAAATAATATTGTATATTTGTGAAAATGTATTTGCAGAGGAAACCAGTAACACATACATCTACATTTTAGAAAGGTTTAGATTTTATTAGCAGTAGTAGTAGTAGTAGTAGTATTGGTATTAGTATTATTTTACAGAATAATTGTTTTGTTTGGACATTGTATAAAAACCCTTAAAATGTGCCTTCAGTAAAGCCTCTTCCGTTGTAATGCCATCTCTGGCCATAAGAGGGCAACATATGTGCAGATATTATTAGTTGTCAGTAGATGGCAGCACTATTCTCTCATTACATTCAGGCTTTTGCCTGCTAAATCTAAACTTATGAAATCTGCAAGTATTTCAAATTTAGAATTCAAACTATATTCCTTATTTGCTGTTTTTACTGTCTGACGCTTCAACATCTGACCATTTGATCTGTTTTATGAAGAGTGTTATAGGCTGTGGCCAGTTATAAAAGGGTTTTTGATTCCTCTTGTGTGTTCAGTTGGATGCAGGTGCCGTATATTATGAGCATCAGATGCCGGCTGAGCCCTTCTGGGTCCTGAAAGATTCTGTTGAGCTGGCCCTCACATCGCCCCCAGCAACAGAGCTGCATCACAGCCTGCCAGTCACTGTGTCATACTACGCAGCCAATCAAAATGTGTCATCTCAGCTCTGGAAGAACAAAGGTAGCTACCAATTAAATGTAATTTTTTGGAGTAGGGGTTTGATGCAGGTGCTCTGTCAATTGATACAAAAGTAAACAGAAGACTGATAATAACAGGCAAATATGGTGGGAACAGGACAATGCAGGCCACATTCAAACTTGTATTTACTGCATGAGCATTGTTACTCAATGTGGTTGGAGCTTGAATGCCAGGTTTCTCAAATCTGGCCCTGCACTGCAGAGTTTAGCTCAAAACCTAATCAAAGTCCACCAAGCAAGCTAATCAAGGTCTTCAGAGTTACTAGAAAATTACAGGTAGGTCTGTTCGATCACGGTTTGACTAAACTCTGCAGGGCAGTAGCCCTCCAGGTCCCTGTTGTAGGCTAATCTCTAGGACACAGGTCTAATAATTAAATGTAATTTAATTATTTTCCTTTGGTGTTTTGTTAATGTGTTGCAGGTGTGTCTGTGGTGCAGGGTCAGTCTAAAGTGATTGACAGCTCTGTTTTGGATGCTTCTAACCTGCTGGCCAGTTTGCCTGAGCAGAAGCGGGCGGGGCAGGACATCGTCTATGAAGTGCGTCGGTTCCCCAATCATGGACGACTCACTCTCGGAGGGTCTGACCTGCCTCGTGATGCTCCACGTTTCCTGCAGGATGACGTGGCACGTGGTGATCTAGAGTACAATCACGATGATTCCGGAGCATCTTCTGATAGCTTCTCTTTCCGGGTCCATCTGAACCCCAGTGGCCGCACTCCGCAAGTCCAGCCCGGTGCCGTGGTTCTGGAGGAGATCTTCCTGATCTCCATTAGACGGAGAGACTCAAACCCGCCAGAACTTGTAAGCTTGGACCTGCTCCTGGAAGCACTGCAGGGCTCCACGACCATCATCTCCAAAAACTACCTCAACACGGTTGACCAGGACAGCACACCGGACGAGGTCCGATTTCTCATCTCCAAGAGTCCAGCTAACGGATATGTCATCTACACAGACTCTGGAGACCGGATCGACCAGTTCAGCCAGGAAGACATCAACACTGGGCGGGTTGCTTTTGTTAGCGATGGAAGTCTGTCCGATGGTTTCATGGAATTTATAGTGTCTGACGGGAAACACCAAACAGACCCATACACGTTGCATATCGGAATCCTGGCCAAGTCTCTGATACTGAACAAAGCTCCAGAGATCCACGTACTGCAGGGAGATGACGAGACGCTAATCACGGAGGACATGCTCAGCACCTCCACTGGGGGTCCTGTCGAGGAAGATGTACTCTATAAGATCACCAATGTCCCAAAATACGCAGCCGTAATGGTGGACAGACAGCCCACATCGGCTTTCACACAGAAGCAGATCAAACAAGGAAGAGTGAGTGTCCGTTTCGTTAAGTCCACCTCACCGAGAGATAGCGTGGCCTTTATGGCCCGAAGCAGGGCGGCGAATGTGTCCTCCGTCCTCAACATTACAGTGAAACCACTGGTGAAGGTGGCCCAGAATCCCCTGCTCCCCAGAGGTGCTACTGTACTCGTAGACAGAAAGTTGCTGGACGCTACACCTCTGGCCAACAAGACCAGAACATCTCCAACCTTCAGCACGATCAAACAACCTCAAGGAGCGCGGTTCGTCAAGAGGGGTGGGCAAGATGATGGCCAACCAGTGAGTTCCTTCACCCAACGAGACCTGGATGAAGGTTGGGTAGCTCTGGAAATCTTAAACACAACTGGGGGTCAAAACACTGGAGGTCAAGATCAAGATGAAGCACGCTTTCTCCTAAAAGCACACGGCGTTCCTCCTGCAGAGTGCGTCTTGCCCTTCCATGTGGTCCCTTATGACCCTTCTAGAGTTTATGGCGCTACACTGCTCAAAGTGCCACCGGTGTTCGTCAAGAGCGATCCAGGTCAAGCCAAGCCCAGGTGGAGAGGAGATGGAGACGTAGCTTCTGGCAGCACTACAGCGACTCCTGTGGTATCTAGACGAAATACACTGTGGGCTATCCTTATTCCCATTCTCGTCATCCTCCTACTCATGCTCCTGGCCGCAATGCTGGCCTACTACTTGGTCCGTCGCAACAAGACCGGGAAGCACAACGTCCAAACAGTGGCAGCAAAGCCGAAGAATGGAGAAGTGAGTAAGGAGACTTTTAGGAAAACCGATCCTGCGAACAACATCCCCATGTCAAACATGGACTCAAAAGGGGCGGATCCTGAGTTAATACAGCACTGTCGGACAACAAACCCAGCACTGAAAAAGAACCAGTACTGGGTTTGAGATCGGCGACCGGACACTTGTGTTTCCAAGGCCTTGAATCATTCCAGTCAGTGTTATACAGTTTTCTTGCCATTATTGATGCTTATGAATTGAAGTCCAGCACATATCTGAGTTTAGGGTTTCTTAGATGGCACAGCCAGATCTGTGTGTGTGTGTGCTGATGTTCTAATAGTCACATGGTCATTTCTCAACTGAGGTGGAATTAACCAAATTTTAAGGTACTTTTGGACAAGAACATAACGTGTTATGTTTGAACAATCCTTCTTATGTATGTTTAGGCAGTAAATTGTTTAAGATTTTATTTTTTTGTGTTATTTACGTTTATGTTTGTGTTGCTTTTAAACACCAATCAATAGATGTGCCATTTTCCCAACAGCCTGTTTTCTTTTGTGACGCATTGATTTAAAATTGTGCTGACAATTTGGCACCTTTGTGATCACTTGTTTAAAGGAATATGCTGAGTTCAATACAAGTTAAGCTCTGTCAACAGCATCTGTTACATGATGTTGATTACCTGAGAAAATAACAAAACAGCTTGCACTTACAGTGGAAGTCTATGAAGCAAGTCATTGCTCCTTTAAAATACACATGGAAGTATAGCCACACGACTTCAATTTTCTAAATTACCTACTGTCTTTAAATGACTTACTAGCCTTGTCTGTGAAAAGTTATCCAACTTCAACCAATTATGCCCACGTAAACCAGTAAACTCTACTCAGAGGAATTATGCCGGTAAATCCATCCACCTAGAAAAGTAGTCCCATTGCAAAAGGTATTGTTTATTTTAGACCAGTTTTTCCAAACCTATTCCTGGAGGCACACCAACAGTACACATTTTTTATGTCCTGGATCTATTTCAAGTTGTGGAGTTTCTACTAATGATATCATGAGTTGATCATGAATGAATCTGGTGTGTTGGGTAGTTAATGTACGTGCTTTAACAGACATTCAACCAACACCTTTCAAATTTTCAACCCTTTGCAATATATTACCCCATAGATTCTCACTGCAAGTGCTTGTTAATAAGGTATTTTCTGTGGTAATTGACAGCATAACAGTCATATAATTATTAAGCTGAAAGTATGCTTTGATTTTCTGTTTTTAATGTGCATGATGTAAATTTCAACCATAGATGGGCTGTTGTAAAGAATGGGTAAAAGAATGTGGAAAATGCAGGAAAAACTACAGATGTTGAAGGTGGAAACGATGCAGTGGGTTTGTGAGGAAACAGAAGGTACCTGTGTTTGTACAACTTGTTTGAAAAAGTATAACAATATATTTTGGTCTATTGGCTACTTATTTTTTTGTACCGAATGTCAGAGCTGGGAAACCATAGAGTCACAGCTCCCTGCTGGCCTCTACAGGTCAAAATAAGTATTACAAAGCAACAGTATTATGGTCAATGGAGTATAAATAAAAAAAGTCTAGTACATTTGAATGTGTGTGAGATGTAACAGCAGTTGGAAAAATTATACATACTCTGCTTCAGTTTGGTCAGATTATGGTGCTAGTGCCGCTTTAAAAATCTTATCATGCCTGCTCAAAAAGAGTAATCTCACAGCCATGCCACGTATACGTCTCAGTTTTGACACATAAACGGTGCTGAGATTTAATGGTTCGAGAGTGAAAATGAGACTTCATGTTTACTAATCATCATATCAGTCGTGTGAAAGTAGAACGAACAGCCTTACTGAATGCTTTTAGTTATTTTTCTATAAATCTATCTTTTCTACTCTGTTTGTTGTATTTGTTTTGTCCGTAAATGCTTTCATCCACTGCACTGATTACAGGCACTGAAGAACTGCAAAGTTTTCTCCTCCAGAACTGCAGCCACGGACAGGAAGTGAGTCAGCAGTGGCTGTATTCATGCTGTGTCCTGATTGGCTGCAGGGAAGATATGAGGTCATTATTCCTCAGGCTGCAGCTTCTATTTTCCAGAGCTGTTTCTGAGCTCAGTTCACAACTTTTGATTTAGGTTTAAAAATACAAATAAATATGTAAGTTGTTGCATGGCTGGGTGAAAGTATGTCTGAGCATATGCTTTTTTACAAAATTATATTTAGGGTTTACTACAAATCTCTGCCGTTTGAGAAATATATTTCTGCAGTGTTTGAAATAAAGAAACTAGAAACTCAGCTATAGTTCACCAAAAATGAAAATTCTCTCATAAACTTACCCAACCTTACATTATGTCGTTAAAAACCACTATGACTTTCTCTCTTCCATACTTTGTGTCACTGAAATTGAATTAATATATTTTATGATACTTTTTGGGTTTGCTATAGACACTGTTGCATGCAAACAGTGGCCTGGACATTTTTCTAAATGCCTTTTTCTGTGTGTGTTCCACGGATGATAGAAAGTCATATGGGTTTGGATCGACCTGAGGGTGAGGGAACAGAGTTTTCATTTTCTATTTCTTAAAAAATGTTTATAGAAAGACTTCCCATTTGTCACTGGTTCTCTCTGAAGTGCAGTTAATCATTTGGACTGTCACTGGCTGAACTGTATAATTAGATGTTTTAATCGGTTGTTTGGCTTTTCTTATCTAACAATAGTGACGTTCCTTATAATCATAGACCAATTCTTCCACATCATTCCAGAGTTTAATTATTTAGAGACATGATCAGTTCCTAAGGTACTGCATATGGAATTTATATCACTGTTGATCTGATTTTCCCTTTTCTTTATTAAGCTAGTATTAACTGCATATCCTGGGGTTACGATATCCCATCTGAGACCTCTCAGGACGTTTGTATCTGTTTGTTTCTGCAGAGCAGAATTGAGATCACATGAAAACTCAGGATATCAATGGTATTTGTTCTCTGGGTATTTATGGGAATTTGTTGACCTTAAACCCAAAACCATGTACAACCCCACAACCCTCTTCTCTTTTGTGTTTTTGAATTCTGTTTGCTTGTAAATATATTATGTCAGATCACATAACCTATCAGAAGAATCAAAATGCACTTTCCTCCAGCTCTTCAATGATTTCATTTGTGGGTGAGAGTTTTCATTTCCAGTGTTTATTTATTTTTAGCATCTATATTCGGTTTCGTTTTTGCTCTTTTAAAAAGTTTGTGAACATGCAATTCATTATGTCCCTATAGAAAAAAGTAATATGTCATGGTCCCAACAACAAAATAAAAAACAAAAAAGACTGCTTTTGTTTCTTGAATTATGTGTTCCACATATTTGTGTTAAAATTATCGTATCATATTACTATTATTAATATTATTCTTATTTTATATATAGTTTAATGCAAATATCAGCAGCATGTTGTGCTTCATTTTGACCAGCAGATGGCGCAAGGGTGTCCCATCAGTATTTCATGAGTTCTCATCTGCGCTCATTCTTTCCTACCAGCGGCCTTTTCGCTTTCTTCAGACTTTCTTGGCTCTTTCTTCGGAATAAGACTCACTGTCAAACGCTCCACAGGCTTGTTACTATAGCTGACATGACTGTTTTCAGCATATTACTTTGGCACCTGCTACAGATCCTTTTAGATTTAACAGATAACTATTTATTTTACTCATTTGCTAACTAAAAGACTTTTGTTTTGAAGTGTCTCACCATATGAATCAGTCAAAACAGCTCAGCTCAACCAGCCAATCAGGTCGCGCTCCAAACACAGTCGACACGCCCATCTGGAGACAAAAAGGAACCCAGAAAGGAGAAGTAAACAGTCTCAATAATGCAGGTCAATTGAATGGTTCTGGTTTCTGATTCTACATCATTGAAACTTATGTAAACAAGCAGGTTTTTTTAGCAGCACCTGTTCTTAATTACACAGCCTAAATCATGGAAGGTTTAAAGGCTGTTGCAATGCATAATGATTGACATATTTGGGAAAGAGAATCAATATAATTTAAATATACACTGCAAAGGCAAAAGTATTTGCACATCCCCTTTTAATTAAGGTGTTTAGCTATTTCAGATACACTCTTTACTAGCAGGTCATAAATTGAAGTGTATAGTCACACATTCTCAAAAGACAAAAGAATAGGGCTCTGAGGCTGGTTAATAAATGTGAAACTAATATGAAGTTTTTGTTTTTTATTATTATTATTATTATTACTTAAAATATTGTAGGAAAATATGAGCCATTAAAAATGGATCTGAAAACTGACCTTATTTGAAAAAATTATGTCAATAGATGCAGGTGCTTTGTTTGCCGCCTTGCACATTTCAAATGCAGAAACTGGAAACATTTGCATAGAAATGCAGAAGGGCTTTGTGGTTTGCTGAGTCTTTCAGTCTTGGAGAAAGAAAGGCAGATGTCAGGGTCAAGAAAAAAGAGAGGGGTCACCAGAGTTCATGCTTTCTCTCTCGTGGTTTCTCTTGTCAGTGGTCAGATGTGTCAATGCTAGTGTGTGTGTGCATGCAGAAAAATCACTGCACTTTACTTTAAAACAAATACAGAATCAGTATTGCCGTGTGGTTGCCTAGCCATAGTCTAATACATAGGGTTCAAATCAGTATCTGTACATATGAGCAACAGTAGGGATACTTGCCTTAGCAAGCAGCAATTAACTAAGCAACTTTGCAGTTGATATATTTCCTTGACCCAAAACATATGTAGATCATATGAAAGGGCCCCTTCTCCTTCTGTTCGTCCCGTCTGGGTGAAATGTGCCTCACAGTTCTGTTTTTTACATCCTACAACTGTGTTAACATTTCCAACCCCTAAATTAGCTTTTCCTGCTTCCAGTCTGCTATTACAACACCCATGTTTCCATCTGAGGTCACCTCAGAATCTGTGAAATCATCCGGCAATCTTGCTTTTAATTGGTTGAAACACAATTGTAATGGTCAAATGTGTTTACGATGGTCTGATACACTAATAGGTTTAAAAAGGATAGGGTAGTTAAAGTTAAATGTTCTCTGGGCAAAAGCAGCCAGCAGGAAATATTAAGTGTAGTGCCCTAGTTAGAGTCCACATGTCTGGGTATGTGATTTGAGACTTGTCGTCATTGTCTCTGAACTGCAGGGACTTTAGTTTCCATAGTGCTGCTCTCAGGGATGCTACAGAGAAGATACGCAATCTGGGTAGACCGTTAGTTTGAGGAATGAGCTCTGGAAAGGTACTTAAACGGTCTCAACATATAATATTGTAACATGAAGAACTTTTTTTTCGACCTCAAAATCCCTCTACAGTGAAACTCGGGTCTTCATAAGAAGAGGATTGTTGCAAACAACCACTGAAGGAGCTTTATTTTTAAGGGTTCTCTAAACATTGCATGTCTGTTGCCAGATAATGTTTTCCCTCTGTAATGTAAAGTTTATTTGCAGGTCAGATGTGTTTGTGTCTCGCTCTGTCTTTCCTAGAACCTTGTGAACCACAGACAGAGAGGAAGAATTTGTATAAAAAAAATAAAAAAAACAAGATGGTGAGTCAGCACACATCCTGTCACAGCAGGATCAGGCTATTTACTGTATCTCGCTGTCTGTTTTCCTTATAATACGCCCAGTATGTTATCAGCAAATAACAGGGCAGAGGCTCATTGGCAGCAATGTTACTGACTCAAACTGGAGGCGGGGTTTAAATAGAGCAATGACCGCTCTGTTTCTGTGTTCTAGAGCATGAACTATTAAACTGTCCAACGATTTAATGCTCATCTATGATCTTACTATTTGATAACCTGAATAAAATGTGTAATATCACTCATCTAAAACTGAATTGCTGTGATTCTTTAATATGTAATACAATGTTTGTTTCTTCATCATTCTTGAAATGTAAACATTTAAACAGTAGCTAGCTGTAGCCTATTAAAAATGTGTTTTCATGACAGATTTATTCAAATATACATTAAATAATGAAAAGATCACTAACAGGTTAAGTAAGATTGAATATGTAACATCCGATATGTAATATATGTGCAGATATATTTGCAAAATGCTCATCTTATTTTACTAGCTGACTATAACTGTGAACACTTAATGGCTTTCCTGAGGTAAATGTTACGGTCTGTGACATATTGTTTACAAACTGTTTTACTGATGTCTTTCCGAGGTTAAAACACTGATTAAGCTATTATGAGACACCATACATGTACTGTTTCTTTCAGCTCACCTTTTGATGTTCATTCATGTTTATTTTGCCTTTAACTAGCAGTAAAGAGGAAGAGATGATCGGTTCACGTGCACTCCGCGCTGCTGCTTGAATTGAGGCGGACGATCTGTCACGCTCAATTAAATCGCGCCAAAACGACGTTTACTGTTTGAATTTCTCTATCCACCTTTTTCTTGTTGTAAAAACGGGCGCGGCCATTTGTAAATTCTATGGGTCTGGCTTCCGGTCTCATCTGCGTCCACTCCATCCAGCTATTTTTAGCTGAACAAAACAGTTCGTTTTGCTGCTTGATATTGAAAGTTGGTGTGTCTTATCATATTATTTTAATGTATTATCTTAATTATGAACACACTGATTTGTAGTGCAAACTGTTTACCATTTACTGCACGTTGTTATTCTCCTGGTTATTTCTCTATAGCGGCTAATGAACCGGAAGTCTCACCCATAGGCTTACTTCCGCGTTAAAGAAAAAGGTGGATAGATTCGACAGAATTTGAAAGCCATGACTTTGTTTCATATCAAAAATAAGCAAGTGTTAAGCTTATTGTGATTATTGGATTGCAGGCATCCTACAACTAATATGTGTTCAAGAATCAAATGAAAACAGACTAAAAGATCTTGGTTCATCAGAATGAAACCTGATTAAAAACGATAAATTGGTATTGTCAACCCATCATGGCAACCACACAGCTGACCCCTGTTGTAGTTTATCTGTGTTGTGTGCAAGGACTAGAATAAAGCTAATTAATATGGTTTCTTATCGATTCTAAGATAGATAGGTAGATAGATAGATAGATATTCAAACCATTTAAAAAATGAATAGATAATTCCCACCCGTTTTTTAATGTCACTGCTCTAGAATTGCTCTGTTATGTTGACTTACTGCATTCAAATTGCTCTACTTTACTGCTCTAGAATTGCTGTGTTCTATCATTTTATACTGTCTATACTGCTCAGCCTTTCCTCGCTGCTCCACTTAGCTGCTCTGCTTTTTCATGTCACTGCTCTGTTCTGTGACCTACTGCTCTAGAACCACTCTACTACGATTACTGCTCTGTTCTATAATCTCACTTCTCTATAATATTAATCACTCTGCTTTCCTTTACTGCTCTGCTTAGTTACTCTGCTTTTAAACACCACTCCTCTAGAATTGCACTATTCTGTGACCCTACTACACTAGAACACCACATTTAAATAACATTGCTGCTCTATAATCGCTCTGTTCTATAATCTTACTTCTCTGTACACTTAGCTGCTCTGCTTTTTAATGTCACTGCTCTGTTCTGTGACCTACTGCTCTAGAACCACTCTACTACGATTACTGCTGTTCTATAATCTCACTTCTCTATAATATTAATCACTCTGCTTTCCTTTACTGCTCTGCTTAGTTACTCTGCTTTTAAACACCACTCCTCTAGAATTGCACTATTCTGTGACCCTACTACACTAGAACACCACATTTAAATAACATTGCTGCTCTATAATCGCTCTGTTCTATAATCTTACTTCTCTGTATAACCATTCAAGATACTGTATGTTGATTTGAAACGTCATAGTGTTATATAATGCCGCCGCTCTAGAATTGCTGTTTTGTGACCTTACTGCTCAAGAATCTCTCTACTTTTACTTTATAATTGCACTGTTCTATACTTATCTATCTCTTTGCTTATGTAAGATTGTTGCTCTATAATCGCTCTGTTATAATCTTACTATTTTGTATATTTGCTTTTCTTTAATCCTCAACTAAGCTACTCTGATTTGTAATATCACTGCTCTAGACTAGAAACACTCTACTTTTTAACATTACTGCTCTATAATTGCAGTGTTCTAATCATACTTCTCTCTATAGCCGCTTAGCTTTTCCTCACTGCTCTACATAGCTAATCTGCTTTTTAACATCACTGTTTAAAAAAAAAAAAAATTAGTAAGACTCTGCTCTATTTAGGCTCTGCCACTCTACATTACTGCTCTATACTATAGCCTTAGCTACTCTGCTTTAAATACCTGCTAGTCCTTTGGCGTCAGTTTTGGTGTCCCTACCCCTACATTTCTTTGTTCTGTGACCTTAATGCATTCAAACTACTCTCCTTTTGTAACATTTCAGCTCCATAAGTGCTCTTTTCTATATTCTTACTTCTCTTTAACCGTTCTGCTTTTCTTTACTGCTCTACTTAGCTGCTTTGCTTAGAATTGACCCGTTCTTTAGCCTTTCTGCAAATGAACTGCTCTGCTTTTTAACTTCAGTGCTCGTCTAAATCACAATTGCTCTTTTATGGTCTTCTCTATAACCACTCTGCTCATAGGCGGCGCGTGTGTAAGGCTGGGGAAGGCTTAGCCTTCCCCTGGCCACGGGGACTTGGGGCAAAAATGGCACTAAATTGGACAAAAATGCCCCTGCACAAATAAATTTAATTTATTACGTCTGTTGCTAACAAAGTGAATATGAATAGACAATGTCAATTGCGGCATTAAATTAAGACCTGCTCATGTTGCACCGTATTTAATTTTAGGCGTTTTTACAGTGTTGCGCATTTTAACCAATCGCACACAATTCTGTTGAGATTAGGAATGCAATGGCCAATCAGAAGCGTTCAGATGAGTCATCGTTGAAACCGATCAGTTTTGTTGAGTGCGCGCGCGTTTGCTGACTGAATTCCAGACTCTTGCAAATTCTCTCATCATAAACAACAAAGCGCAGATGTACGTACAGTGTAAGTAAGAGATTCATTTCACAGTGTATACAGCTTCAGTTATTATAAAGATAGTTTTGTTTTTTTGAGCGTGCTTAAACTTGCGATAGATCAATGTTAGTGATAATGTCACTTTCTATAATTTATTTCTCTGCTCTTTCAACCCTACTTCTTAAATGCTCTAGGACTGCTCTTCTCATCCTCGTTGCTCTAGAAGTGCTCTGCTCTAAACTTCTGTTATATGGCCTCACTTTTTTGCATGTATCAGCATATCACTGCTGTGTGATCTCACTGCTTGTTATGATCCCACTGCTCAATAATTTCACTGCTCTAGAATCTTATTGTCCCATGATCTCACGGCTGAGGCATTAATGTGGATGTGAATAGCGTGTGTAGCTATGTGCGCACCAGCGTCGCTCTTAGTCCCTATGACAGATTTCTCCACAGGCATGTGCGATTTTAATGTGTTATGTTGTAGGAGGCTCCTCCATTCTCACGCAACCATCAAAAAACAGGGACTTGAGATGTCCACCAGTATTGTCCTGTATTCAGTTCTGACTGGATTTGATGAACAGATGCTTGATGCCTCAAATGAGACATGAAAAAAAAAACTGAGGACGTTTTGAGTTTGTTGTTTAAGGAGCACGAGAGGAATGTAGGCTCAGTGTTCTGAGGAAGTGACTGCTGTATTCTGGGAACGTGGCTTGGCTTGAAGACAAGGGGGCGAAGTCAGGGGAAGGGTAGCACAATTAGGGGGTGTGGTCCAAACTATGAATCATATAAAAAATGAGTTGTGGTTATTACAACATCTTCATCTTGACCTCAAGGTTTCTGCAGAATGACTAAGGGAAAATGCTGATAAACCACAAAACACACACACACACACACACACACATATATAAAATTAAGCGAACTAAGTTGGCACAGCACTCTGTTGTACATCTTAAGTTTAACTAAAATAATGATTTTGTGACGTGTTTGTGGATTAAAGATTAAAAATTATTTTTCCTATAGCATATATTTTTATCCAAAGCAATTACAATAATGAAAATATTCTGTATATTTTCAAATAATTAATTAATGTATATTTTAATATTGTATATTGTAATATTTTAATTAATGTATAAAAATTAATACTTGTAAATTAAGTTTTTTTTATTTAACAGTTTGATTAAACATGATAAATCTTACAATTCAAGATTAAATCTTTATGTATTTCAAATATTTCGGTTACACAGAAAAAAAAAAAACATTTGGTTTAGGATTTACATTTTTGACATAAAATTTCTAAATTACAAAATTTTTATTTTTATAAATAATTACAAAGAAACAGCAAGTGACACTGATTTTAACATGAAATTTTGAAGTATAAAGGCTGAAATAGTATTTTTTTTTTCATGTAAAACATACTCCCGATAATATTTGTTTCATTTACAAATAAAAAAAACACACACAGAAGAAGCTTTTCAGAACAAGACTATGACTAAGACAGCAAAGAACTATGGGAAGGCCTGATTAAGCACTACATGTTAAGAGAACATGACCATCTGGCATTCTTTATATTGCCAGACACACTCGTACATCAATTGTTGTTCTTCATACAGTATTGGGTCATCATTACATCACAGTGACAGCTGCTCTGTGTTCCTGCAGTGTGATTTCTGTTTCGAACAGTTCCTCTATAATTCCACCTTAAGACGCCAAAAGACCTTTGGCCTATATTCAGTGAAATTCTTTTAAAAAAAGAGAGCTCTGGATGAAACATCAAAAGACTTTGAAGCCAGTATTTATGGATCTGTTCGCTTAAGGGGTCACAGCCGGAGACACTCTGCTTTTGTGAGAGCGAACCTACATTTGTTCGGAAAATTAGTCTCATAAATGCTCATAAATAACTTAAAGCTCATTATCTTTGTATTATTGTAATGTTAATCCCATTTAATCAAAAATAATTAGGATCTCTTGAATCAGGAGTGCTATTATCCAATTCCTATCATTTTTTTCAGGCATTTTTCCCATTTTTTTTTTCTTTTTCCCCCTAATATCAGCTGCTCATCTGCACACAAGATGGCTGGCAGTTTCGGATCCGTCTAAAATTCCTCCGCGTCTTCATAAGGCTGTGACCTCCAGAGGAATCTTGTTCAGGCTAAGAACAAGAAATATGTGTGTTTTACTTGATCATTTAAGGGAATAATGATGAACAGATTTAGGTCAGCTTTTATGTTTAAACAATATCTGCGTATAGTCCCAGATTTCAGAAATAAACATTAAAGGAGAACTATTTGTTAAGGAATAAAAATAATAATTGAAAAACTGCATTTTATAATGAAGCTAAATTTTACATTGCAAGCTTTGTTTATTCATTATATTTTTTTAAGTGATAAAATGCAAAAGCCTTTATGTATAATGCATAAAGGTTATTTGAGGGTATAATGCATTATAATTATTCATAATGTGCATTGTAATACATTGTATCTTGTTGTAAATAATTATAACCGAATTTAAAATGCATAGTGTAACAATGAATTGTTAAGTGTTATAATGTATTAACTGTGGTTACAATTATTCATGAGATTCAATGCATTATTAGATGCATGCATACAAGGCATAATTAATGCATTAAAACTACTTTTGTAATGCATTATACATAAAGGCTTTAAAGGTCCCATGGCATGAAAATTTCACTTTATGAGGTTTTTTAACATTAATATAAGTTCCCCTAGCCTGTCTATGGTCCCCCAGTGGCTAGAAATGGCGATAGG
Source organism: Sinocyclocheilus rhinocerous (assembly GCF_001515625.1). NCBI lineage: Eukaryota > Metazoa > Chordata > Actinopteri > Cypriniformes > Cyprinidae > Sinocyclocheilus > Sinocyclocheilus rhinocerous. The sequence continues at coordinate 435,536 of NW_015627373.1, forward strand.
TGTAAACCGAGCCCTGGGTATCCTGCTTTGCTTTTGAGAATATAAAAGCATCCAAAAAGCAGCATGTCATGGGACCTTTAAGTAAAGTGTTACCAAATTCATTTTGTTGGTGTAAATTAATGAATTTAAGTTGATTCAGTGAGGTTAAACAATATTTAGACTATTTATATGTTACCATTTTTAGGTTACTATTTTTTCCTGTGTAATTATAGTATGAAATATGTATATAATGAATGTAATGTCAATAAATTAATTATTTATGAGGTACATTGAATTAAGATGTAATTGATTTAATATAATAAAAAAATATATTAAAGGTAGGGTATGTAATTTTTCAAAAACACTTTAGAAAACTGATTCGGGCCGAATAGCAAAACAAACTTGTAGCCAATACAAAAATAACATATTTAGATAAATTATTCTTGTTTATAGCATAAATATAGCAAAACTTACTAAGGTTTAAAGTTACTCATTTTTAATAAATATGCATTTTACATGAAAATTTATGTGTCCACATGTTCCCTAATGAGTTCACTAAAAAGGATATGTTGTATTTTTGTCTAGTGCTGTTTTCGGCGTTGCTACTTCAGTGCCATTTTATTGACTGGTTTGTAACAGCATGCAATTACTCATAAATCTGAGCCAGTCAAGAAAGTTTTCATAAAACAAAAGGCCCCTACAAAATGAAACCAAAAAAAGACACTGAATCCATTTTGAGATCTCTTTATTCAGATCCCCTGTTGAACACCAGAATGTGTAAAAAGTGTAAAATCTACACATGATATAAATTCTACTGTCCTCCATACAGTGAGTAAACACAGAGCAATGTGCTGGACGCTGCCTCACACGTCCTAAAAGAGTCCAAAATCATCCGTGTGAGGTCTGCCCTTCCCCAAGAAACTTTTTTGTGTCCATTTCTGCAGTTGTTGTTCTTAGTTTCTTGATATTTCAGCTCATTAAAACATCCATTTCTCTTAGAATGTGTGTAATCCGTCTTCAGATGTGGCACTGACGCTACAAAATGCAAAAAGATCATTAAGCAAATGTAATATTTGGATAAGTCATGGAAACCCGTCTTTGCTTTGGTATGACTAAAGCGTGAGGAACTCTGCTGTGCGTTTGAGCTCAGCTGTATCCCGGAATGTGAGTGAAGACGCCAAGTGGACACAGAGAATTAAAAGCAGGGGCTTTTGTTTATGTGCATTTTTTTCCCAGTTACCAGAAAAGAAATCCCCTACGGGATCGCTCGGCGTTGCTTAAACTGATTTGAAAACGATGAACATTTCCTTCTGCGGGCACATAAACATCTGGACACTAAAACACAACCACAAGACTGGTCAGTTCTTAAAAATATTCTTCAGGTTGTTCATGCTAAAGTCAACATGAAAATGCAGTTTGCAATGCATTCATAATGCAACATGTTTTGGGGTAAAAAAAAAAATGTATGTGTTTATCTATTAAAAAAAATTACATTTGTGTGTTTTAAGAAAGTAAACAAGGTTGATTTTGATTTCATGTTGACTATTATTTATTAATACATAGCTTAAGCCAAAATATATGGTAGCCTGTTTCCAACACAGAATTTAAAAATAAAAAAGGTAATTGTGACTTTTTATATCACAGTTCTGATATGTTTACAATTCTGACTTTTTCCTCAGAAGTATGAGTTTAAATCTTACAATTCTGACTTTTTTCTCAGAATTACGAGTTTAAATCTTACAATTCGGACTTTTCTCAGAATTACAAGTTTAAATCTCACAATTCTAACTTTTTCCTCAGAATTACGAGTTAAAATCTCACAATTCTGACTTTTTTCTCAGAATTACGAGTTTAAATCTTATAATTCGGATTTTTCTCAGAATTACGAGTTTAAATCTCACAATTCTAACTTTTTTCTCAGAATTACAAGTTTAAATCTCACAATTCTAACTTTTTCCTCAGAATTACGAGTTTAAATCTTACAATTCTAACTTTTTTCTCAAAATTACAAGTTTAAATCTCACAATTCTAACTTTTTCCTCAGAATTACGAGTTAAAATCTCACAATTCTGACTTTTTTCTCAGAATTACGAGTTTAAATCTTACAATTCGGACTTTTCTCAGAATTACGAGTTTAAATCTCACAATTCTGAATTTTTCTCAGAATTATGTTTAAATCTCACAATTGCAAATTTTTTGTTTCCCCATCACAGAATAAAAAATAGAAAATTTTAACTTTTTCTTATTTTTTTCCCCTTTTTTTGTTTTTTTCTAAGAATTGTGAGTTCATATTTTGTGATTCTGAGTTCAACTGTGAGTTTATAAAAGGTAATGTTAAAGAATTGTGAGAAAAATTCTGAATTGTGAGATGAAAAAGTCAGTTACCTTTTTATTATTTTATTCCATAAGGGAAATGGCTTCCGTAAAATCTGCTCCATTTTTTAACATGTATAAAGCAAAACATCAGTAAACCCAAAGGTTTAAATTTTGGTCCTCAGTTACTAAGTGTGCAAACAGTAAACCTCCAAGTTTACAATCTGAAACTTGAGACGTTTTAATGTTAAACCAAAAGCATTGTTAAAATCACAACTCTTAACCACAGAGTCAACTTAGATTGCAGCCTTGAGATTTACACAAACCTCTGTACCCCTTAAACCTAGCAACTAAAAATAAGATTAGCCTACTTCTGAGGAAATTAAAACAAAAACCATTAACATAAACTCAAAGTCCTCTCAAGTTTTTCCTGAGGGCACACAAAAAGGAGAAGAGGAGGATAAGAGCTCCCTTTTGCTTTAGAAACACCCTGAACAAACATTTAGGCTAAATGCTAATGCTAATACTGAAGTGTTTCCATCTGATATTCAGAGTCTCTGGGTGGGGATTCTTGCCCAAGAATTCACAAAAACATGTTTTGTCTTAACACTTGGAAAAATTAGTACCGGACTACAAATGACAGAGTCGAAGAAGCCTGGTGTTATTCATCTGAATCACTGATGAATATCATATGACCGTCACATCTGATCATTGTATCAAATCAAACCCATGCATTTCACGTAAACTCAGGAATCTCCGCCTGAAGGGGAGCTGGATTAACAATTTATCTGATTAAACGTCCTGGAAGTTAGCAAAACCACATGAACCTGCTATGTGGGCTTATTTCTTGCTCATCTAGTCCAAGCAAATTTGGGCAACTGAACGTTTCAAGCGTCAAGTCATATTTCTGTCGTCACTGAAAGCGAAATGTTGCACGAAACAACAAATCCAAGCCAATTAGACCATGTAATATTTAATATAAAGGTATTTTGATGCAAAAATGATGTTCTTGGTATTTCTGTTGTTTTCCAGTACAAATATCTAGGCATTTTTAAATCAAGATACATTTAGTTGAGAAGCAAAATTACTTGTTTCCTAAAATATTTCTCAAAATAAAATTAATACTTTTTTGCTTACTTAATTTAGATTTTTTTTTTTCATTTCGCTTATCGAGTGTTTAAATATTTGTAGCAGAAAACAAGACAAAAATACTAAATAAGAAAATTATTTTTTGCAGCGATGCAACAGGCTTTTGGACCAATGAGATTTGAGTGTGGGCGGAGCAACTCAACAAGCCATAAAATAGAAAATCTAACGTTCAGCGTTTGACAATTTTTTTTTTTTGCATTGCGCCTGAATAAGACACGGTCTCGCAATTAGTTTTCTTTTTAAAGAAATATTTGCGTTTTTGGCAAACTATTGTGTAAACAACTTATGTCACATGACCAGACAGTTTTTGGAGTCTGATTAGCGTCTGCACCTGCTAACGCACAGGTAACATCATTCGCACACCTGACTCTGTGAGTTTTGAAGAGAAAAATATGGAAAAAGTGTAACATTGGTCTCACAGATATTTAAATAATATTAAAAACATGAAGATATACATGAATAGTTTATCAAAGGCAACTGTATTGTTGGTTTCTGGGGTTAAAAGTGACATTTTTAAGTGCAGAAGTGAGAATGTCCTGTTTCTCTTGCAAAAAAAATCCTTTCTGGAATTAGAAAATTCCAATTTTGGGAATAAAAAAAACCCTTGTATATCTGTCCACAGGAGTGCTGTATCTCCATTACAGTCCAGACGCCAAAGGCTCTAGAGGTTATCGTACATGTGAAGGGTTCTCTCTAATTGCTGACCTACACGTTGATAGAAGGCGATCTGTTGGCGGAGATACGCCTGCATCATCTCTTTAAAGTCCACCTCCCTCCGCTGGTGGAAGTGGTTCATCTCGGCCTGCAGGGAGAAACCCACAGTCCTGCAGCGTTTACGAATGCCATTCGCTTCCTCTTGGTCCATCTTTCCCTCGTCGCTCATACGCTGAGACTCCTTCACCTTAGCAAAAGCACCTAAGAGGGCGTGAAACAAAAAAGTTTTAGAAATGTTTTAATATTGTAGCAATATGCAAAAAACACTAGTCAAGAACTAGCAATGACACTGAAGATAACGTTTAATTTAGCTCATTTTTAGCACAAGACTAGGCTTGTGTTAACCAAAATTCAACTGATTTATCAATTATTTCTTTCATTTACCAACATTTCGCAACATTTTTTTCTTTCAAGAAAGAAAGAAAGAACTTAATAAATAATACTACATATATTTAATAACATTTTATAGTTATTAAAATGAGTAAACAAAGAGAATATGATGTTGCAGACAAAGTTGTGGTTAAAATATACACACGCATACATAATAAATAAATACTACATATATTCAGTAACATATTTTTGTAATTACTAAAATGAGTAAGTAAAGAAAATATGATGCTGCAGACAAAGTAGTAGTAAAATAATACATGCATAATTTTATATAATTTATATATAGTAGTAACAATTTTGAGTGTGTATGTATATAACATATTTTTAAAATGAGTAAGTAAAGAAAATATGATGCTGCAGACAAAGTAGTAGTAAAATAATACATGTAATACATGCAATAATTTATATATAGT
>NW_015627373.1:441859-465024 GCF_001515625.1 Sinocyclocheilus rhinocerous
GAAATAATGAAATTTTTATTAGGTAATTATATGTACTATATATTATGCTGTATTTATTATTATAGAATTATACAAAAATGTATTGTATATAGTGCAAATATACATAAATATACACAATTTTACACACATTTTACACAGTATTTTGTAAAAAATATAAATAATTGCAGATACTGATTAAATCACACTTTCTGCAACACCTGCTCTACATTGCAAAGACCAAACAAGACTCTAATATAAGCAAAAAGTAAGATTTTTTTAAAAATGTTTACAGTCACGGCTCAGTGAATCTCTGATCTCACTTGCCAGATGAAAGTGCTTTTTGCCTCAGATTTGTTTCACATTTTCAGTTTAACCGGTTCTAAGTGTTCACGTTCTGTTGTGACAGAACAAACCACTCACACACACACTCACACACACTGGACGGAGCCGCTGAGTCACACGACTCAGAGAGATGCAAGTGAATCTGCAGACGTGAACCAACAGATCCACTAAATCATCACATGCTGTGTCCATCTGCAGCACAGAATACAGACGGAAAGCCAGAGATTATCAGACAGCATGACGAATTAGATATCCCAGCATGAATGGCTGATCAGAGGTCAGTGTTTGACACACCTGTAATCTGACACAGGAAGTCTGGCCCCTTGTTCTTTGTGTTTGAGATTGGATTCATGGCATTTATTGTTACTTTATTCCCTTTCAGCTCACAGAATGACCGATTACAAACCCACTGCAAAAACAGCACAAAGAACAAACGAGTACAGTCAAATGAAAGCCCAGAGTCTGTATGCAAAGGCCTCTTGTTTGCATTCCCACAGCGAGTATCTAAAATAAGACAATATTATGCCCCGTAAACAAGGTAAAAGTTTGAATACATATTTATTTTTGGAAATAATTTCTAACCATTGAGTAAAATGGCCCATTTCTACACTTTTTGTAGCATTTTATCCCGAGGCATGGAAGCCCATTTCTGATTCATAAAAAAAAACAAATCATGCTTTAGTAAATTACAATTATAGTTAAAAGGCTGAAATTATGAAATTCTAAGTCAAAATTATGACATTAAAAAGTAATAACTATAAGATAAAGGGTCTAAATTATGACATACTGTCATAATCATGAAATGTCAACATTTTGACTTTTTATCTCATAATTACTGCGACTTAGTAAGTAAGCCCATTTCCACCACATGAGAAAAAATGCTTTGGTAAATAATAACTATGAGATAAAGAATTGAAATTTTGACAGAAAGTTGAAATTGAGACAAAAAGTTAAAATTGAAATTAAAAAGTAGAAATGATGACATACTGTCATAATTATGAGAAAAATGCCAAATTATGAGATAAAAAGGTCATATGACATAAAATATCAAATGTTTTTATCTCATAATTATGTCTTTTTATCTTATAATTTAGAATGATCTCATAATTATGTCTTTTTATCTTATAATTAAAAATTATTTCATAATTATGACTCTTATAATTTAGAATTATCTCATAATTATGACTATCATTTAAATGTATCTCATAATTATTACTTTTTATCTCAAAATGCTGACTTTCTATGTCATGATTATGACATTTTGTGCAATTTAGATTTTATCATAGTATTATGCATTAGTATGACATCATTTCAACTTTTTATGTCAGATTTATGAGCTTTTTTGTTATAATAATTTTTTTCTAAAGTGCTGGAAATGGACTTCCTTATTGAGGTTTTGCATACAAAAAACATCACGCTAAAGCAACTGCTGTTAGTTGCTGATGAATGTAGAAATGCACTACAAATACAAGATAAAACTGTGATCTTAACATGGCAATCCACATACAATATGAAATAAAACAGGTTTTTTATTAGACCACTAACAGAAATCTTCATCTCATATGAATATACAACATTTAACCATAGTTACTCTATGCAAATTTTATGTACATAAACTCTGTTATTATTAGCTAACCTCTGAATACCAGTGTAGTTCAGGTTGCCGTTCATTAGGACAAGCCAAATTGCTGGATACTGAATATAACACAAGTGAACACAACATGCAGTTTTTAAATGAAGGTTTTTATTATTAAGGGAAAACAAAATCCAAAACTACATGGCCCTGTGTGAAAAAGTGTTTGCCCCCTAAACCTAATAACTGGTTGGGCCACCCTTAGCAGCAACAACTGCAATCAAACATGCAAAAAAATAAGAAATCAGGAAGGGGGCCAACACTTTTTCACACCACTGTATATGTGAGCTGTAATAAGTTAAATCTACAAAGAGCAAAGAAAAAATACATTTTCCAAGATGCATTCCTTTAAACTACGATACAATGAAATGATAGGGTGAATTTCTCAGGGACAGGAACAAGCGTCCAGCAGTACCAGGCACAACCCAGCATTGACCTCTACCACACATACTCTCTGTTCACTCAACCACACACAAGTTTACATGACTGCAGTCAATATGCTCAATATGACAGATTTCTTATAAAATCATCCATTTTTCAATCAAAATGGAAGATGTTTATTTAAATGAAAAGAGGACATGTTGCAAGCCTGATTCAAACCTGGGCAATCTGCACAAGCACCATCACAAGTCCAATCATTCTAATATGCTGATTTGAGAAACATTTCATATCATTATCAATGTCATGCGCACATTTCTGTCGTTGCAAACATCTGGTTTTCTTCACTTTGTAATGCTCAACAAGCAAAACTTTGAAAGTGGGGTTACTCTGATTTGATCACTAATGGACTGTAGACACGCTAAACATTAACATACACCATGAACGACTGGAATATAGTGAATTCCTCTTGTTCTTTATTTTCAAACATGCAAAACTACATTGCTTGTGTGCTACGGTCCTAACAGAGCCATTAAAAGAGGAAGCTGAAAATCCATAAACTGTCTGTGCATCATTTCTGTGGTCAGTGACTGTCTGTTTATTTGTTTTCCTATATAAACGCTAGTATATATGGTTTCTGTTTACTCTGAGGGAATGTCTGGAGGCTTTCTAATGGAAAACATGTCAAATCCTAACTCCAGTAGACCACTAAATTATTTTCTGGGGGTATTTTAGTCCATACAGCCATACAGCCAGTAAAATAGTGTCTTTTGAATTACATAATCACATTTTAAATGAAGCCAAATGTAACATTCTGTAGTATTTCCAGTAAGCAAGCTAACCAGTTAGCATGCAAAGCTAACATTCTCTACGCAAGTTACTTCAAATCTTTGTAGTTCTTCATACTTTTGATATGCAACAACATATTTGTTATATTTTATTAAATTAGACAAAACTGACAACACAGACAACCTAAATATAATATACCATAGGCTATAGCATGATGCTAATTTCAGTCAGAAACATGATCAGTGTATGATCTGATCTTTCTTTCAGTGTTTGAGGTGAAATGAATGTTAATAGCACAAAGAAAAACTGACCTGAAGCCACAGAACTGCATTTAATGTGTCTAACAGCACCACCGTGGAAACACAGAGGAATTTCGGACTGGAAAAACAGTCACAGCTCAATTTATCCCAGAGCAAATTCTCAGACACCAGAAGTGGAGAAACAAACCATAACGGTGGGCCAAAAAGATCACACAACCACACTTTTCAAGCAAAACTACAGAAAGAAGCATATTAGGTTAATATAGATATATGCTTTTTAAAATTAGATTTGGATACTTTCTAATGTGACAAACTACACCTGTGGTAACTCTGATGGGATGCCTGAGTGAGCTTTATACATCTAGTACACTGTTTTTACAGATAAAACTGATCTGATTATGAACAAAATAGTTTGCGGGGCCCCAGTGCAGGTTGTACCCATGGACCCTGTTTGAAATCATGTAAATAGCACAAATAAATAAATAGAACAAAGATAGAAATTAAACAATGTTTAGTTTTTTCAAGTTTGTGAGCATTCAGGTACAGAAACCGAATAATCAAATGTAAAATAGCATTGCATAGTCTTCACTGTATAAATTAAATATAGATTAGGCTAGTTCTTGTTAAAACTAAAAATGTATTCAGTCAAGAGCAGTGAGCGATTTTCTTTCTTTTATTTTCCTGGATTAACATTAAGGACACCGACACAGCCGTGGGCCCCTATAATCGTATTCGTCACCATCTTTCTACTAGTGACGGCCCTGGGTAGAATGCAAAATGTTTCAATACAAGCATTTCAGTCAAATGTAATTTATGCAACTTTTAAAACCCACGGGGGAAAATCAACCCATGGCAACAGTTTAAAAGTAGCCCAATTCCATGGAAAAAAACGTGGACTTCCATGCATCCAACATGAGCTGCAGGAGTCAGATTTGACTGATCACGGGATGAGAGGAGAGATGACTGACAAGATCATGCTGAAGGATTTGCTGCTCAACAGATCCTGAGCTCATTGACAAATATCTGATCTTCCTTTATACAGAGCGTGCGTGATCGTGAAATTGAAAGTGAACAGCGAGCGCTCATTCAAAAGAGATTTAAATACTCCACATATTGATGGCGGCTCCCTGATGCGCAAAAATTATATGCAATATTAGAATGTTTGCGGGAGCGGGCGGGACTGGACACAAAAAAAATCACGGGAGCGGGCGATAATGGTCAGAAATTCAGTGAGAGCAGGATTAAGAAAACAGTCCCTCACAGGGCTTTAATACAAAAACGCACACAATGAATGGCGACTGTAGAAAAGTCGAATCCCGGACATTTGGGGCGATTTAGAAATCCCGGCCGGACACATTTTTTTAGGTCCAAAAAGAGGACATGTCCGGGAAAAAGAGGACGTATGGTCACCCTAATTAATGGCTGAAATCAAACTTTGATGCTTGTTATCTCATTATTAGGCTACGTTTACATGACAACGATGTAGTCAAAAACGGAAAAGTTTTTCCCTTGCGTTTTTAAAAAGTTTCACGTATACACGACAATGTTTTCAAAACGATTTGCGTTTACACATATCCGCGAAAATGGCCAAAAACGCTGTATTACGTATGCCAGGCCAGTAGTTGCCGCTGTCACCTTGTTAGTAAACAGTTCCTGTAGGGAAGTGACGATTATATGATGTATATGATGCGTCTCCACTGTTGGTTGTAATATTGGTGAAGTAAATCCACACTTTGCTGAAGAAGCGTTAGCAAACTCTTGAGCAGCAATAACACTACCATGTACTCCGCCATTGTTGTGAATGTTTGTTCGCGCTTGCCTTTAAAATCGACACGTACTGCACATGTCTACATACCTAACATGCGCATGACGTCACCGTTTTCAAAGATTCCCGTATTGGGTGTTTACACGGAAACGACAATGGTGGCGTTTTCAAAAACTTGCACTTTGAAACCCCTTTTCAAAAATATGCATTTTCAGTCCCCAAAACGCCATTGTTGTGTAAACGAACAGTCAAAACGCATAAAAAGTTTCCCGTTTTTGGAAGAAAACGTTGTCGTGTAAACGGCCCCTTAGATTTTGAGACTTTAGCCTGGATTTCACAGAGAGGGTCACAATTTGTAAGTGTATACATAGTAAGTAAAAGTAAAAAATTTAGCTGCTATACAATTATAGGACAGGTGTGGAGCAATCATCCACCATCCCATCCTGTATATCTCTCCTGTTCATTCACACATGCTTACAATTCCTGATTTTTTAAGACACATGCGTGAAGTACAAAACCGGCTCAGTTGCTGCCAGTTAGCACTGAGAACCTCCGAGAGGAATTCAAGGTCTTGCCCTGACATGTTATTCCCCTTTATTTCAGACCTAAAAGCAACAAGAATCACTCCAAAAAACGCACAACTCTGATGTATGTGTGCGAGTGTGTATTACTGGCAATAAAATCAGACCAACACCCACACAATCCAAAGAGTTCACCACTACTGTACACGCAGAGCCCGAGGCCTGGAACGCCTTTTGTTTTCACTCGTATTTTTCATTCTCTCCCTATTTGCTAAGGCAGAATATGTTATGCATTAAAAGCTAAATTCATATCCCACTGCTTTTGGAAGACCTAAATATTTCTGTAGCCTTTAATTCGGACGGGTTCAAGCTGACTTCTGGACGTCGGGTCAAGTGTCCTGTCATCCCACGGTGGATCTGATTACACCGCACAAACGCCGTACAGAGCGCGCTCGGAGAGGGCTGTTATTATTTCCCTGGGTCATGTGTTGTTTTTCCTCTGTTCATTGGTTCTCTTTGACCTCTGCCTGTGCTGTCGTGCGGCTCACAAGAGAAACAGATGCTCAGTTTTCACATATCGCGATCCCGGCGTTACAGTCGCTTTACTGTCCCCTAAATGCAGGACGGAAGATGCTTTTTACCTACTGCAGGTAAATCAGAGGACAAAGCCAACACTGTTTTATCCATTAAAACTATTAAACTCAAATTGTATTTACTTTCTTTAATAAATGTTATTGGTTTAGGCCTATACTAGCCACTAAAATGAAATTTCCTTCTGACATCGGTATAAATCATACAAGTACATTAATGAACAAATAATATCATAGAATAACGTTTCCATTTAATCACATCTTGACATATAAAATTAAATCCCACCCCACATGATTTCCTGCTAAATGTTCACATATTTAAATGTCACATTATATATATTAAATACATTATGAATGCCATTTAATGGAGTGGAGTCAAGCAAAACGTCACCGGGCCCACTCATCGTTTTAATCATACGCTAGATTTAATTATATCGCATGGAATATTAATTCTAAATATTAACTAGAATTTCAATGATGCTAAAATAACTCTGATTTAATGGTGAATCAATATCAGAATTAATAAGCAAATTAAATATTGGACTGAAATCAAACATCAATGTTGATTCAGCAATGAATCAATGACTGTTGCTATCAAGAATACGGTTCCTAAATCTCTGTGTATAATAAACTCAATATAATAAACTCTAATCGGCTTCTACTGTAGGAGGCATGCTGTGTATACATTATTAGTTGCTATTAGCTTAAAATTATTTTAAACAATTTTTTATTTAAAACACCATTTTCCATTGTACGCTAAGATCCATTGTGTCTGAACATGAACAGTAATCATGTTAAGATCCGTTATAGGGTGTGGACATGAAACTGGAGAAATCATACTGGCCTGCTTTCAACATACTCCCACGTCAAATGTTTGCTTAGGGTGGTTATTTGATTAGCGCAAACTTATTCTAAAGAATAATGCTACGTTAACTAACCTAAAAGGCACAATAATGATTTAAGGATGGGATTAAATCTATTCCAAATCATTACAGTTAATCTGGGATCTGGCATGTGCCTCGGTCATGTGACCCATCACACCTTCAGCAAACTCAGTAATAAAGATGAAACGCATTTCTGTTCTCTTCAACAATCTACTGGCCTCACCACATTGAACACATCACTGCACCTGTTTTAACAACATTAAATCCTCTCATTGATTACAGTTTCTCAGTTGTTAGGGTCTCATGTAAGCATTGTTGTAATACCTCACATAAATAGATCCACCACCTGACAGATTTCACTCAAACAGGCGTCTTGAGAAATCACACAATCTCTATGATGCCTTTTAGCCAATCAGAAGTGCTCTCTGCATGTCAATCAACCTGCGTTTTGAGTTTTGCTTACATATCTTTGGAGGATGTGATTTTGGAGATGGAGCTGAAATCACTTACATAAACTTTAAATGATAAAAAAGTTAATTGCTTATCTTTAACAAAATTAAAAATGCCTGACTTTTTGTATTAATGAACTTATGATGATGATGAAAGACATATAAATCGGTTAATAAAAGCATTAATATACACTGCCAGGCAAATGTCTGGACATAGCTATTCATTTTTTATGACTAAAAACTACATAAAAATGAAAATTAATTCCATTTTCATTTTATTTTTTAGTTAAAGTTTGACAAAAAAAAAATTCTCCTTCAGTTTTAATTTAGCTTAGTACTTCAAGCCTCGGCAACTAACTAAAATAAAATAAGTTTAAGTTTTTACATTTTAATTCAGTTGCACACTATTTCTCTCACTTTCTGTGTTTTTTTTTTTTTTACTACACTCTAAAAAAAGATGGTTCTTTAAAAGTTCTTTACATGCAGTAATGGTTTTATTTAGAACCATAGTATTCTGAAGAACCCTTTCATGCTGAAATGGTTTTTTGTGTTAGAGTTTAGGGTTCTTTATTCCCGCCATTTTGTTTTTCAAATCTGTAACTGACAAAGCACCTCATACTGATTTTCTGGAGTTCAGTGATCCAACTACACAGACTATCAACACACTCTCAACACTATCAACACACTCTCAACAGGTAAATGATTTCGTTCTTAAATTTAAATACAAATTTAACTTTAAAAATGTAACAGGCTTCCAAACAAACATGTTCTTATCTCTCTTTTTTTAGTTTTTGGTCACATATAAGTGTGTGCAGCTCTGCTAAGCTGTGGAAACTTCTCTCCTCTTCTCCATTAAGTAGGTAAAAGATGAATTTTAAATTCATATTGTTAGATTTTTTTAATTATTACTTGAGTTTATGTATAAACATACCCAGTCACAAAAAATATTACGAGGGGTAAAAACAGTATAAAAAAAAATAATATATACAAATAATACTAATATTAATGATATTAACATACTAATATTAATGAAAAACTATCATTAAAAAGGTTATTTATAACACCAATAAGGTCCTATATAGCATTTTCAAAGCATGGTTCTATATGGAACCCTATAAAAAAGGTTCTATTTAGCACTAAAAAGGGTTCTGCTATTGTTACAAGCCGAAGAACCCTTTTCTGGTACTGTTTAGAACAATTTTTCTTAAGAGTGTACGACTATTTATGTATATATGCATGTCCTAAATATACATTAAAGTAATAATAATAAAAACCACAAATAATTAAAAAAAAAATATATATTTTTTTTAGAATTCTCTCTCAAACTCATTCTTTATTATGAGTACTGTACTATTATATAATACTATCTATCTATCTATCTATCTATCTATCTATCAGACAGACAGACAGATAGATAGACAGACAATTATTTGAATTACTATTTATTTTTGTATTTTCCATTTTCATTTTATTTTTTAGTTAAACGTTTTAGTAATTTTGTAGTTGTTTTTGTTTTATTTTTTCTATTAGTTTTACTTTAGTTTAGTACTTCAAACCTTGGTAACTAGCTAAAATAAAACAAGTTTATCATTTAACATTTTATTTCATTTGTATGCACACACACCATATATTTATTTATGTTTATGACCACAAATTAACATTAAAAATAATATAATATAGTAATATGTATTTGTTACACCTATCTGTTTTTATCATGCATAAGCAAATTCAGATTTGTCTGCCAAACTAAGTTATGCATTAGCCTTTAATTCAAAATGTTTTAATATTGTGACAAACATAAACTCAGTCAAGTGTGTACAAAATTTTATCTGGTAGTGTAAATACTTACTAAATGTCAGGATATATGTTAAGTCTGAGCTCTCATGAGAGAGAAATTCCTAACATCACTATGACATTCCACGAAAGGATCCTAATGAAAGTTTGTCTAAGCCACAAACTGATTGAGCTTTAATGTCTTGGACTTGAGTGCACTGATTAATCACACTATTTCCCTAACTTCCTGTGATTTAGACTGAGAATGAAGAGGATGCTTCCTGTCAGGAGCACAGCCAGGAATTTCTCTTTCTTAACTGCCATTTCAGCTTTACAAAGTCTCTGCAAGTCACCTTTGGGAGTTATCTGACATCATCAGCAGCAAAAATCACTCCAGTCCATGATGTGAGGCCAACCTGCTCATAAATAACAACACGTCTGATTGGCTGCCTACAGGCATGATGTCACTGGGTCACTCCAGCTGTGTGCCCCACATTTGAGCAAGTCACTAGCAAGCAGAACATCTAAAAGGGGTTTAGAAACAATTTGAAACGTCTGTGGCGACACAAAGAATAATGAAAGCTGAATTTCAACACCCATGAGTTAAATACAAGTTTGACCCATTTATCAATAAATCTCTTTAAAGGGGTCCTATTATGCTTTTTCACTTTTTAAATTTTAGTCAGTGTGTAGTGTGTATGTTTGGGCATAAAAACGATCTAGAAAGTTGCAAATCTCAAAGGCCACTCCAAAGGGAGATATTTCGTTTTTTAAAAATCCAATGATGTCAGGAAACAGTGGTTGCAATTTCTTTTTTAACTCTGTTTCTGAGCATTATAACCCCAATTTGCTATTGTGTGCTGCGCATTTTACTGAGGACAGCTTCCACAACATGAGGGAACAGCTAACCAATCACAACACATTTTGTTTTTCGGAAGGTGGACCTTCATCAAAGCCGGAACTAATCGAGCCGTTTGTGCCAGGCTGGGGAGAAAGGTATTGTAATAATGTAAATTATGTGAAAAATAATGCGTTTTTCGAACCACCAAGCATGAGAGCATGTTCTAGTACACCCCCAAAACATAATCAATACTTTGTAAAAGAGCATAATAGGACCCCTTTAAAAAAAAAAAAAAAGGAAAAGAAATGAGTTGGCCTACTTAAATGGATAGTTCACCCAAATGGATAGTTCAGTTTTTCTGAAGAAGGACAGACATGTATTGTGATATTTATAGCAAAAATATTAAATGGCATGGATGAATATTTACTGAGTAATCCACTATTTTGTAGAGGGGGGTCAAAACGGCAATTTTCACCTGAGATTCAGAGCCAAATTACAAGGGGGTAAAAATGACTTCAGGAAGATGGCAGCATCACAATGTTATTTTTACACAGAGACTAGTAGGTCTGTTAGTAAAATCTGTTCACTTTAGCAATCTTTGTTGCATTATGTGCCAATGGGGACCATTCAAAAATGGGAAAACAGCACTTTTCAAGTTTTTTCTCCAAAGTTTGCATGCCTGTAACTCAACAAGTATTAAAGATATCTTAATGCCCTTTTAGATATTGGGTCTTAACAAACTTTCCTTTTGGCATCTTCATTTTTAAGGCCCTATATGGTTCGGTTCCAGAGATAGAAAACAGCACTTTTCAAGTTTTTTCTCCAAAGTTTGCATGCCTGTAACTCAACAAGTATTAAAGATATCTTAATGCCCTTTTAGATATTGGGTCTTAACAAACTTTCCTTTTGGCATCTTCATTTTTAAGGCCCTGTATGGTTCGGTTCCAGAGATATTGGAATTTCAATATGGCTCCAAGAGTAAATTATTAATTTGTATATATTTTCAGTGATCAAAAACCAAAAAACATTGGACCAGTGTTATTTTACAATCACTGATATACTATTATAATTTGTATCAATATTTTGAAATAGTTTTTATTTTTAGTTAATTTTAAATAAAAAAATATATAACTTATAATAAATTTTATATCATTAATTATATCGTTTTTATTTTTTTAATTTGTCAATTTTTTAAATGTCTACATATTTTTTATTTTTATTTCAGTTTTAGTTTTACTTTATTTTAAATTACTTTCAATTTATAAATAAATTGACTTCATTCTTTATTTTACTTTTACTTCAAGTTAAACTAAACAAAAATCAGAAATAAAAGCTGAAATAAAACAAGTTTAAGTTTTTTCAGTTAGTGTTTACTTTTATTTCAAGCAACAAAAAAGTATTTCCATGCTTTTAGTTTTAGTTAACAAAAATAACTCTGCATTGGACCCCATTTACTTTCATTGTATGGCCAAAAACAAAATGGACACATTTTTCAAAATACCTATTTAGAATTTTTTTTAAAAGGCAGTTCTGAGTGAACTCTCCCTTTAAACAAAACTAAGTTTACCACTTTGCACTTTACCTTTCTGCAGGTGGATGATGTCTGGAAAGTTGGACAGCAGGCCCTGGTACAGCGACAGTTTATCCAGCATGTGAAACAGGTCGTATTTGGGCTGCTCAGCGAACATCTCCCCGATGTTCTCGTAGGTGCGGCCTGTGTGCGATATGGCGTTGTTCAGAGCATCCGAGCTGTACGGAGGGTCCAGCAGGAACGACTGGCTGATGGACTGGAAGGCGTTTCCCAGCCTCTGGAACTCCTTCCGGAAGCCTCCGAGGTGTTTGCGAACCAGTTCCGATGCGACGTGCGTCAGCTGCATCACGCTGTCGTCCATTTTTTTGGCGAACACCTTGAAGGAGTCAATGCGCTCCTCCACGTCTTGAAGGTCCTGGTGCTCGTTGGGAATCTGGAAGGTGAGCATGAAATGAGCCCCGACCAGCTCTTCCTTTTCCGCTCGCCTCTTCCCGAGCTTCCACTGTTTGTCGTCTCCGCACATGAGAAAGTGTTCGAAACCCTCGTACTGAGACAAAACAGGGTGGCTGGTCATGTGGTCCATCCATAAAATAAGCCTCCTCTTCCTTTTCTCAATAAAGTCTTCCTCGAATCGTCCCGTGGCTTGTTTCTCGGGAAGGTGCGGCACGGAAATTACCGTGAATTTGTGTAGTAGTCTGTTGTAGAGCCAGTCAAAGTGCTTGTAGCGGCGATACACCGGCCTGCCAGTGTGACTGGGGGTGACACGATACGAAATGTACGTCTTAATGCCTTTGAACTTCGTCTGTTTGGTGGGGTCTTCAATGGAACAGGTGAAGGGCTGAGGGTTCTCCTTCCACTGAGGCCCCCGGGGGCCCATTTCGATAGAGTAAGACTCTGCGATCTTGGCCATCATTGGAACGTCGCCAAGTATGAAGGCCTCCACACCTGAGCGCACAAAGTTGGAGAATCGGTTCAAGTTCCTGCCCACCATGCTGCCCTTTCTATTGCTGGACATGCTGTCCTGGCGCTCCATATGCGGCTTGGGCCGGTAGTGGACGTTGGGGTTGGAATACGGACTTTGGGAATGTCCATTGGCGCCAACACCCCTCCGAGGATCTTCATCCTCGACCACCGTCGAGGTTTCATCCCAGTCGTCCCAGTCGTCATCGTCGTCGCTCGGCAGGGTCGTGGAAGGCGTATGGATGTACGATATATCCTTACCAGGAGAGCTTCCAGGTGAGCTGAGGGAATGATCCGTCAGGTTGGACCCGGATCTGTTCCGGATGATGTGAACGTACGAGGCGGGGAACAGGCCTCGCTCTCCTCGGCTGTTCTCTCCTTGTAGCCAGCCGTCTACAGAGTTCTCGTCGAAAATCACCAGCTCCTCATTCTCCTGAATGCTGATCGCCTCCTTGTTCTCACTTTGGAAAGTGTAGAGGGCTTTGGCTCTCAAGGACATTTTTGTAACTTTGCAAGCCAGATGCGCAAAAGTGGGCCACAACAAAAGTTCCTTACCTCATATCAGACTGCACAGATCAAATCTAACAAAAACAGGGCTATTTGATAACTTAAAAGTTTGGTTATATAGTACATCAGTACTTGTTAATATATTCATAATACTTTAACAAAACTAGCAGTTTTGAGGCTGTTGGTAAATAATATTCTTTACGATAAATATCTTCAAGTCTTTTTAAAGTTACTGACCATGAAGAAGACAACAGGAATCTTTTTTCCCCCCCTGGGAAACAATCTCCAATATGCTACATTTGTAAATAAAGCATTACATGTTGGAACTCCCTGCCAGGTTGTTATTCTCCAACTTCCCTTAATTTATGCCGTTTCATTATTCCACAAAACCAGAATCTTCAGCCGCAAAAAAAACAAAAATAAACCGATAAATCCACAAATCCCGTCCAGCAGAACCGTGACACCGGCAAACACATTCAGTTCAGTGTCCCATAATAACTATATAATAGTTTTAGGCATCTTGCATGCTGTCAAAATATTTAAAAAAAAACACACACAAACATCTGTTTTGCAAGTCCGGCTGAACTAAATTCCAAATGAAAACATTATCCCAACATTTCGTCCCAGACAGGGATGGGAAATAAACGCATCTTTTGCATTCCGCCAACAAAAGGACAAAAAGTACATCTAAAGCATTTTTATAATCCACAGATCCAGTTCAGATCGCTGTGTGTTCATTGTATTCCCTTCAAGGTGTGATTCAACAGGCCCGTGAGGAGTTTTTCATAAACTATGTCTTTACTTTGAGCACAAACGCAGTAACTCTTTCCATGACGCGAGGATTGAACAATGAGAGTAGCGCAGTTTAGCGCGAGCTTTACAGTCGCGTCTGTGGCGCCGCTCGGCGGTCAAGTAAACAACTGTAGCATCTGTTGGTAAATAATATTCTTTGCGATAAATATCTTCAAGTCTTTTTAAAGTTACTGACCATGAAGAAGACAACAGGAATCTTTTTTTTCCCCCCTGGGAAACAATCCCCAATATGCTACATTTGTAAATAAAGCATTACATGTTGGAACTCCCTGCCAGGTTGTTATTCTCCAACTTCCCTTAATTTATGCCGTTTCATTATTCCACAAAACCAGAATCTTCAGCCGCAAAAAAAACAAAAATAAACCGATAAATCCACAAATCCCGTCCAGCAGAACCGTGACACCGGCAAACACATTCAGTTCAGTGTCCCATAATAACTATATAATAGTTTTAGGCATCTTGCATGCTGTCAAAATATTTAAAAAAAAACACACACAAACATCTGTTTTGCAAGTCCGGCTGAACTAAATTCCAAATGAAAACATTATCCCAACATTTCGTCCCAGACAGGGATGGGAAATAAACGCATCTTTTGCATTCCGCCAACAAAAGGACAAAAAGTACATCTAAAGCATTTTTATAATCCACAGATCCAGTTCAGATCGCTGTGTGTTCATTGTATTCCCTTCAAGGTGTGATTCAACAGGCCCGTGAGGAGTTTTTCATAAACTATGTCTTTACTTTGAGCACAAACGCAGTAACTCTTTCCATGACGCGAGGATTGAACAATGAGAGTAGCGCAGTTTAGCGCGAGCTTTACAGTCGCGTCTGTGGCGCCGCTCGGCGGTCAAGTAAACAACTGTAGCATCTGACTGACAGAGTTAAACATTGCAGTTTCTAATAAACGCAAAACGCATCCAAATTACTACAATAACTCAACTAGATAGTGTACAATGACTTATTGCCACTGAATGACAAACACTGCACTGTTCTGCCATTCAGACACATTCAAATCTCTGGCAAATCTTGTACACAAGAACGTATAAACCATTTAAATTAATATTTTAAATAATTATTAGTTTGAAATCCGACACAGGAGTCTTTTTAAAAGGATTTTCAAAATAATTCTTATTTAGTGATCACAGCTGTGATTGGTCCATCCTGATCAGCGCGGAGAAAACTAACAGATACCACGTGATGTCGCCATTGGTTTCAGTCTGAATAGATAATAACAGAACTTAACAGCAGTTAAAGTACACGGTGAAGAGTTCAAATATGACAAATATTATTTAGACTAATTATAGGCAACACCTGGACCGCTGGTCTCACTAAATATTTCATTTCCTCTTTTTTGTAACGCTTCTATTTTGCTTTAGAACTGAGGTTTTGCAAGGAGACGAACTAATGCAGCATATTTTTTTTACAGTATGTACATTTTTAACAGAATTTTAATTTGTGATTCGTCGCAGTAAATCCAACGAGCTTTAACCACCGTAAAATGATTTTGAGATGAATTCTTCACCAATCGGTGAAACTCGGCGATTAATTTTGGTCGGCCGCGACGAGGCGTGATGACGTCAGCGCGCCATTGCGTTTCAACGTGTTTCTCTGCAGAAGTAGGTGTTTGTGTTTTTCGCTGTCCTGCTTTTCCATTTCCGTTTGTGTTAGGCCTACTCTTTTAAATCATGAGTAAAGGATTTTAAGAGCAACTCTGATGGGATTGTGATCACGTGTTTGCTGTCTCTCTCTGCCTTCAGTCTGTTTATCTGTACGTGGTGTTTGTTTCGTGTTTGTCCATATGAGATTTAAATGAGTTCTGTTTGCTTTTGAAATATCTTAGTGGTCTACATACACTTAAATGCACTTATCATGGCATATAAATGATTTAAACTCCTGTATGTTGTCACAGGTCCATCATGGAGGCTCTGACCCAGGCTCTCTCCTCCAGCTTCGCTGTATCCAGAGAACCAAACAGCACTTCTGCTCCCCATCCACGCCTGGCCCAGTACAAGAGCAAATACAGCGTTCTGGAGCAGAGTGAACGGCGCAGGAGGTTCCTGGAGCTGCAGAAAGAGTGAGTTTACCTTACACAACCACATAGAACACAAGAGCAGCTGTTATCAGCCACCTTCAACACCCTCAACTTTGATGCAGTGACACTGATGGAATACATTATGTTGGCAGGAAGAGGCTAAACTACGTGAATCATGCCCGACGGCTGGCTGATGGAGACTGGACTGGAGCTGACAGCGAGGATGAAGAGAAGAAGAGTCCGCCGCAGCTGGAGAACAGCGCTGATGAAGAAGGGATGGAGATCGAGCAGAAGAAAAAGCTACCGAAGCATTATGCCAACCAGGTGCTTAAAGACACATAGACAGATATAGTTGTTTAAAAAAAGATTTTTAAAGTTACAGTAGCTAAAAAATGCCTTTTAACAAATTCTAAGTGCTTCTTACGTAATAATATGTGACCCTGGACCACAAAACCAGTCATAAGGGTCAATTTTTCGAAATTGAGATTTATACATCATCTGAAACCTTGGTTTGTTAGGATAGGACAATATTTGGCCGAGATACAACTATTTGAAAATCTGGAATCTGACGGTGCAAAAAAATCTAAATATTGAGAAAATCATCTTGTAATTGGTGATTTCTTTCAGACTTTTCCACACTGATGCTGAGTCATTAAGATACTATTAATAACTTGTATGAGTATAAATTACTTATGTAAATATTTTATAATAAAAATACTACAAAAGTGATGCATTATAATGCTGTCTGTGAACATAATTAAGTCTTTTAAAAGAAAAGTTGTACATTTTATGTTTCTGTTATATTTCTGTTCTCCAGCTGATGCTGTCAGAGTGGTTGGTGGACGTCCCTGCAGATCTGAGCTCTGATTGGCTGATGGTGGTTTGTCCAGTTGGAAAGCGTTCCCTCGTTGTCGCCTCCAAGGTTTGGATCTTTTTCCATCCATCATGAACATCTTGAGATCAGACATGCACTAATGTTCAAAAGTTTGGGTTTAGGAATTTTGTTTTTAAATAATTAATACTTTTATTCCGAAAGGATGCATTAAATTGATCACAGTAAAATAATTTATAATGTTAAAAGATTAAATTTCAAATAAATGCTGTTCTTTCCTGAATTAAACGTTTCACAGTTTTCCATAAATATATTGATTAGCACAACCATTTTCAACACTGATAATAATCAGAAATGTTTCTAGAACCGCAAATCTGCATATTAGAATGATTTCTCTGAAGGATCATGTGACACTGAAGACGGGAGTAATGATGCTAAAAATTCAGCTTTGCGTCACAGGAATAAATTACATTTTAAAATACAAAATTATTTAAACTGTAAAAACATTACATTTTTACTGTATTTTTGATCAAATAAATTTAGCCTTTGTGAGCATGAGACAACATATTTTTCTTAAATATACACATGCATGTGTGTGTATTTATCTATACATAACAAATATACACAGTGCACACACATATTATGTAAACAAAAACTTTTATTTTGGATGCGATTAATTGCGATTAATTGTTTGACAGCACTAAATAATTATGGTATTACTTTTTTTCCTATTTAAAGCTGCAGAAACTTTATATTTTAGACTTTTAGGGACTTTTTTAATTTACACACATGCTCCTAAATACATTTTATAGTTCGCACATCTGTTTTTGGTTGCATATGCGAGTGAGACTCTCGTACTGTTGAGTCCTGGCATACAGTAGATGAACTCACACTGTGTTCCTCTCTTCTAGGTGGACGGGCTTCTTTTCTACCACAAGGAGACCCACTACACCCCTGGCAGCACGCCGTTGGTCGGCTGGCTCAGACCCTATATGGTGGTAGATATCTTGGGCATCGAGGTGCCACAGTGTCCCCTCACCATCAAGCCTGATTATGCCAGCCATCAGCTTCAGCAGATCCTGGAGCACAAGAAAACCTCTACAGAAGTTCGTCCGGCCGACCAAAACGGCCGATATGAACTGGAACACCTGTCCACGCCAGAGACACAGCTGGAGAAGTCTCACAGTGTTCAGAAAGAGAGCATGGACGTCTGAGGACTTCTGCATGAACCGTTTTAGAGAGCACTTTTCTCAAGTCTCTGCATGACCACGAAGATGATCACATTTCAGGAGAACGCTGATGTCAATGAGTTTTTAATTGCTATATTTAAAATTGCAATTCAGTTCTAGGTAACTCCGATGGAACTATTTCTGCAACCGTAATCGCAAAAATGAAACTATTCTGCTTTTGTGCAGATATTATTTTAGGAAACATATAGGTTTAATGATAGTAGACCCTCATGCTCTGCTGTATTCACATACTCTGTTTAGTCACGCCTCTTCATTGGATTTTATATATAGCTTTTTAATTCGATCTTTTCTGTAGAAGATGAGATCATTAAGATTCAGCTGGTGAAGAAGCCTATGGATAGTTTTTTAAATTTGTGTTATGACTTCAATAAAGTTTTACTGTCTGTTTTGTTTATCCCTTTGTTTAAAATATTTTTGAATGTCTGAAATTTTCTTGCTTCTAAACCCACATTGACGAAAGTTTGGGGTCAGTACATTTTATTATTATTATTATTAATTTATTTTAAGAAATTAAAGTTTTTTTTTATGATTTTTATTTTTAATGTTTTATTTAGCAAGGATACATTAAATTGATCAAAAGTGACTGTCACAAATGTTTAAATGTCTTTTTGAACTTTCCATTCATCAAAGAATCATTTAAAAAAGTATCGGTTTCCACAAAATATTAAGCAACAGCTGTTTTGACTTTGATAATAAGAAATGTTTGTTGAGCAGCAAATCAGAATGATTTCTGAAGAATCGTGTGACACTGAAGACTGGAATATTGATGCTGAAAATTCAGCTTTATATCACAGGAATAAATTACATTTTAAAGTATATTCAAATAAAAACAGTTCTTTAAAATTATAATAATATTTCAAAATATTACTGTTTTTACTGTGTTTTTGATCGAATAAATGAAGTCTTGGTGAGCATAAGAGACTTCTTTCAAAAACTTTAAAAAATCATTCCGACCACAAGCGTCTGAACAGTATAGTATATATTATACAATTATTAGAAAATAATAATATAATTAGTTATATAAGTGATAATATATTTAATAGATAAAATATTGTTTGATATATACAGACAGACATGTATAAAACAATAACGAGGGTTTTTTTAACTACTAAATGTCTCAGCAACATTGTAACAGCACTGAGTTTTTAGCTTTGCCAAGGAAAGGCTGGCATCATCAAAATCTCTTCTGGTTGAATGTCAAACACCTCAAACACAGATGTGCAGGCGGTTATAGTGAGGCTGCTTTCGTTGATTTGAAACCACTAGGTCACTTAGTTCAGCAGAAAACCATAATCGTGTAATCGGAGAGTTTGGTTATTAGTCACTCAGTAGCTGCTTTCCAGGAACTGGCAGCACCTGTCAGCCCAGATCAGACTTCCCGGATCACTCATGACCGACATTGAGTAAGACCTGTCAATCAATAAAGTACGTCAACAGCCTAGGCCTACTCAAAACATAAATTGTGCCAAAAATGCTCTCTAGTTTTTGAGACGTGTATGATTTGCAGCTTCTCAAATCCTGTTTTGCCTGACTTCAAGATGTTTTTGTGTGTATAGTTTAGTTTGGGGCTCACTGTGAGTGTGAATTTCCTCTCTGAAAGTGAAAGCACTTGTGTGCATTTTTCCAGCATGATGTCATGCATGCTCTCCTGTCAGTCATTCTAGCCCAGTGGAAAGCCGCCCACTGGAAGCTCTTTGTTGTTTTATCAGCTCAGCTTCTTGGCAGATTTTCTTGCGTCAGGTTTAAACAGTAAAAAGTTTACACCCTTGCACCCAGAATGATATCTGTACAGAATGGAAACTTTCAGTTAAAAATACTGACATTAATATTGCTGTGATCTATATTTAGCTGTAGTTTAAGAACAAAATTGACCTAAAAAATAAGCTAAATGTTTTATATTTTGCAGGTCCCTAATATATCTATGTATATATGCACATTTTACTAAACAACAATGTAGTTAAATATTTTATTCTAAATATATATCTTATTTTGAACTGTTGTTCTATAAGTACAAAAATAGAATGGGGGGTTTATGTAAATCTAAATATATTTTTAAATCTTTAAAATATTTGATAGAGAAAAAGGACAACAAAAAAAGAGCGCCAACCAAGCATCCCACAGGTGGGACGGTGACAGTTAAGGGGTTTTAACTTAGAAAACTTACTTTTAGTTAGTTATGAAAACATTAGAATATGTCATCATTTACATAACTAAATAAGTGTGTGTGTGTGTGTGTACTTGTTTATGCTACATTACATTGTACATACAAGGATAGTAAAACCTGAAATTTTTGACATTGTGGAGGGGAACAAATCATTAAAGATAGTAAATGATGTTTACCTGAAAGTGTAACAATGCAAACAGGTTTTCTGTAAGGGGTAGGTTTAGGGTTAGGGGATAGAAAATATAATTTGGTCAGTATAAAAGTAATAGAAGTCTATGGAAAGTCCCCACAATTCACAGAAACAAACGTACGTGTGTGTGTGTGTGTGTGTGTGTGTGTGTGTGTGTGAACGAAGTCCGATTCGCAAATGAATCATTCTTAAATATTTGAAATCATCATGATTTGGAAACATATCAAATCATATCAAGTTATATGATATGATATGCAATAATATGCAAGTGCTTGTCATAGCACTTGCATATTATTGCTCTTTTGTTGGTTTTGATTGCTTCTATTGTCATCATTTGTAAGTCGCTTTGGATAAAAGCGTCTGTTAAATGACTAAATGTAAATGTAAAACTAAATATGTATTTCACTAGACAAATAACACGTACAGGAACTCCTCTAAATACTTAAAACATAAATTTAAAAAAAATACAAAAAAAGAATCCGTTTTTGAACAAGTTCACTGAAAGGAGCCGTCCGAACGAACCGATTCGCTCCAATGACTCGGACTCCTCTAGGTTTTTATGAATGGAGAGGAGGAGCGTCGTTCAGTTTGCAGTTCTCCATTGTGGCCAGCAGAGGAAGCGTCATCTTTCATCTTTCACTGCTGCTGCTTTTCAGGAGCGTCTGATCTTCACTCGCCCTCTCGCGTTAAAGCGTCTAAAAGCTCCCGGATGACGCGGAGCCGATCGTTTAATATAATATCATACCTTCAAACAAACGAACCGGCCTTCGACGAGTTTCGACGGAGCACCGTGATGAATTTCTCCCTTCGTCACACAGGCGAGCGGACCGAAGCTCCGCTGGAGCACCATTAGTGTATGTGTGTAAAAAAAAAAAATTTATATATATATAAATGTGGATCCAACCGAATCGGGACCGGATCATGAACGCGCCGTGCTGAAGTGGCGGACCTCTCGAGCGGAAAACGGCGCGAGTCTCGCGCTGCTGCTGCTGTTAGCCTGATCGCTGCTAACGGGCCTAAAAAGCCCGGTCTGATCTCTACAGTCCGATCTAAACAGCTGTGTGAGCTTTAATAAGATCCTCCAGCGGGAGAGCAGAGGATGGCCAGCCGCCTGAGCGCCGAGGAGGAGCAGGTATGAAATACCGTCACAATCCGGTTAACGCTGATTCTCTGTTCCAGCGGTTCTGTTGCTAAGCAACCCCGGGACACTGTCCGGTTGACTAGAACAACTTTACAGTGGTTTACCGTGGTAATCTTAGTTCAGACCAAAGTACCTTGTTATTAGAGTTATGGGTACGGTTTTTATTGAATTAAAGGCAGTTCGACAAAAATAGGAAATAAAAATATGAAAAACATCAGGTAAAAATAGTAAACCTTTAAAATTAATACTTGTTAGATTACAAAAAAGTAAACATGAAAACAGTTTTTCAAACTGTATGTAACTATTTTAATAAATCATAAATAATATATTATAAACAGTATTGTAACTTTGTTTAACATTATAAAAACATTTAATTAGTGCTTTCAAACGATTAATCGCGATTAATCGCATCCCAAATAAATGTTTTTGTTTACGAAATATATGTGTGTGTACTGTATTTATTTAGTATGTAGCTTATATATAAATACACACACATACAGTATATGTTTTGAAAATGCAGGCATGTTCATAACACTAAATGAGAAATTGAGGACAAATCTCATTGGTTAACCAGTATTTCCCACAACTCAAAATTGATACGGGGCAAACTTACCCACAACATAAGGGTTAAACATGCAAGAAGCTTCTAGAATCGTTCTTATTTTGTTTCAGAATCAGAATTGTTTTAACTTTAAAGGATTAGTTCATCTACAAATGCAAAAGTTCATCATATACCCACCCCAGTGTCGTTCCATTAATATTTTTTTAATAATATACTGTCACTTATTTCCTTTTGCTTGCATTATATGGGGACTAGAGCTTTCAAGCTTCAAAATAAATGCAAAAGCACCGTACAAGCAGTTTGTACAACTTATGTGCTTTATTTCCAAATATTCTGAAGTCATGTATTATCTCTTTTGAGGCAAGCAGACTAAATTTAAGTCGTTGTTCTTCAGATAATCAGACAGGATCATTGAATCAGTGAGTTGAACTTGAGAATCAAACAGTTCGATTCGTGAATGAATCATTTAGATTTTTGTGAACTATTTGCTATAAGTGGATTTTGTTGTTTTTAATAATTTTCCCGTACTGACTTCTAACATACAAAACTATTCCTTAATTTTTTTTTAACCAAGGAAATATTGTTTTAATTGGTAATTTCATTGGTCTATCCTCTGTCCTCAATATCACTTTCCATTCATAATGTCCCTTTCACTAACAAAAGCCACTTCTTTAATGATGTCATCCTCCAGGAAGTGACATAATTTTTTAATGAGAAAACAGCAGCATAAACTATAATGAGTATTATTATCAAAAGATTAAATAAAATCTCTGATGTTGTTTAGTATTAGATATTTTTTCTCAGTAATGAATAAAATTATAGAAATGGGTTAATGTCAGATTTTCAAAAGATAAAATATCAAAATTACTTTAGAGTTGACACCCTCAGCCTTTATACAGTGTGTGTGTGTGTATGTATATATATTATATATATGTGTATATATATTTATATATATACACACACACATTTTTTTAATTAA
>NW_015627373.1:465124-467567 GCF_001515625.1 Sinocyclocheilus rhinocerous
TTAAATATATTTATATATAATATAAAATATAATCATATAATTATATAAATACATATACATGTAAATATTTTCAAAATATATACTGTATGTGTGTGTATTTATATATACATAATAAATAAACACAGTGCACACACATATATTATGTAAACAAAAACTTTTATTTTGGATGTGATTAATCGCGATTAATCGTTTGACAGCACTAATAAATATATATATATATATATG
Organism: Sinocyclocheilus rhinocerous; assembly: GCF_001515625.1. NCBI lineage: Eukaryota > Metazoa > Chordata > Actinopteri > Cypriniformes > Cyprinidae > Sinocyclocheilus > Sinocyclocheilus rhinocerous. The sequence continues at coordinate 465,350 of NW_015627373.1, forward strand.
TAGTTTTACTGTATAGTTATAGTTTTAGTAGTGTTGGATATTTTTTCTCAATACTATATTGAGATATATAATATATATATTTTTTTTTTTAGGTTTAGTTTTTATTTACTCTTTATTTTTTTGTTATTTTTTTATTATACTTTATACTTTTTATTACCCTTTATGCACATTTTTTCTTAATTTACTATTAGCTATTTATTTATTTTTTACATTTTAAATGTTAAATGCACAAAAAGCTAAAGGACTGACCCAAATAATTACTTAAATTTCAGTCTGTTCCTCACATAAAGCTCTGTCACTTCAGAAGACTTGCAGTAGGTTTTTTTTTCTTAAATTATATTAAAAACACTGATCAAGATCATTTGTTTCTTCAAAAATTCAGCTTTTGTTTTACTTAAAAGAAAGTCAGATGTGCTTGGGATAACATTAGAGTGAGTAAATAATGACAGCATTTACATTTTTTTATGAAATATTCCTTGAATCTGAGCATGAAACACTCAAAAACACCTTTAATATTTAATCACATACACGCATGTACACGTTTCTAATGTGTGTTTATGAAGCAGGTCGGTGGGAGAGCAGTTTTGTACTATACACAGATTAAAACAGGAAATGGTCATTATATAAGTCTGCTTGTTATTTATAGGTCACTTTCAGTAGGAATGTGTGTAAGTCGTGCAAATGTTTTGCAAATCTTTGAATAGTTTTGTTTGTACTAAAATGTCATGAATGACTCGTAAAGCCTCAGCTTTAATAAGCAGAGAAAGTGTGCGTCTGTTGATTTCTTTAACAAGGCCTCTCTGTGTCCTCCATCCTGCTGTGGAATCTCATTTAAATAAACCCCCAGTCGTCCGTCCACCGGTCAGCAGTCAGTGTCTTATCGCCGGTCTCTGCCTGTGCAAACGCGCAGGAATCACGGCTGAGTGAGTGAGTGAAGGACACTCCGGGGTCCCGTCTCTGAGGCAGCGTGGGGACGTGGGCTTATGGACGAATGTGAGAGAGTAATTAGATGTCAGACTGGCTGTGTCCGGCGCTCCGAGGTCCTGAGGGACATGAGCTGCTAAAAGCATTTTCACTGGAGAAACTCACACAGGGAATGTAGAAGCAGAGAGAAAGAAGAGACCTGGGTCCAGTTCATGACGTGTTTTTCTTCCTGTTCAGAGCTGACTGATGCCAAAGTAAAGAGGAGTGATGATGCTGACATGTGTTAGGCCTGCAACATAGTCTGGGCAAGTATCCCTTATGAAAATGAACCATGGTTTTACTTTAGTAAAAGTGTAGTAGCCATGCTTTTTTGGCAGATTGATTGGCATTTGTATAACCACAGTTTTACTACAAATACCATGGTTAAACTATGGTTAGTGTAGCAAAACTATGGTTAATTTGTGATTACCATAGTTTTACTACAATAACCATTTAAAATGTTTTATTATTTTTGTTTTGTAATGAAACCATGGTTCATTTTTGTAAGGGATACCCTTAATCAGGAAAAATATATTTAAAGATTCTGATTCTGATTCTGATTCTGTTTTTAATCTAAAACTGCCCAAAATTATTATAATAGTAATAATAATGATTCTAAAACATTATAATAATAATTATTATTACTATATATATATATATATTATAATGTTTTTATGGGTGTTAATAAATCCTACAAAATCCTTTTGTATGATTTGTTTTTAAAAATATCTTGTACTGCCCTGAAAAGACTCATAATAATAATACTGATTAATATATATATTTTTTATCCTTACTAGATATCAAAAGTCTTATTTTATGTTTTTATATAATTTTATTTTTATGTCGTTTTAAACTGCATCTCAAAATATTAAAAAATTAATATGTTTTATATAATGATGAGGATTATATAAAACATCACTTTGAATGAATGAATGATGCATTTATATAGCGCTTTATTGTGTATTGCTGTAAACCCAAAGCGCTTTACAATCATGTGGGGGGGTCTCTCCTCAACCACCACCAGTGTGCAGCATCCACCTGGATGATGCGACGGCAGCCACAGGACAACGGCGGCAGTGCACTCACCACACACCAACTACAGGGTGGAGAGGAGAGAGAGATAGAGCCAATCCAGTGGATGGGGATTATTAGGAGGCCATGATAGACAAGGGCCAGTGGCGGCAATGTGGCCAGGCAAAGGGTTACACCCCTACTCTTTACAAGAAGTGCCATGGGATTTTTAATGACCACAGAG
>NW_015627373.1:467744-484738 GCF_001515625.1 Sinocyclocheilus rhinocerous
GAGCCAATCAAGTGGATGGGGATTATTAGGAGGCCATGATAGACAAGGGCCAGTGGCGGCAATTTGGCCAGGAGACCGGGGTTACACCCCTACTCTTTACCAGAAAAAACTTTGGGCCATATTACAAAAAAATATTTTTGTAAGATTGAAAGATTGATTTTTATAGTCATATGATTATTTTTTTTTTATATAAAAAAAAATTAAAGATTTAAAGATATAAGTTGCGTATATATATACCGTATATATATAGAGAGAGAGAGAGAGAGAGAGAAAGAAAGAGAGAGTACTGCCCTGAAAAGAAAGTCAGTAAATAAATAAATGCATACATACTATATTTTGTCTTTTCATAGTAGAAATAAAATAGATCTTATTTATATTTTTTTATATATTATTTTATTTATTAAGTATATTTATAAAAAAAATTCCTTTCTAATGCATTTAAAAAATAAATATGTTTTATATAATAATAATAATAATTTTAAATTGATGGATATATAAAATTACCCTAATCGTCTTAAGGTGCAAAGCTGAAAGTCATTGAGATGTTATGGGGAAGACCTCAAATGTGTAGTGCATGCTGGGAAACCAAAGAACTCGCAGGATTCAGGATTTTTGTTTAGAAGCGCGGGCAGCTTCACTGTTCAAAACAAATCAAGACCATTTAATATGCATGATGTTCAGAGTTCACTGGCAGGCCATGAGCAGGAACTTTGTGGAGATTAAACTGCGACCTGTGAAACAGCACAGTTCATGGAGGTGAATTCTGCAGAATTCAGGCCTGTCTGTCTGGATATGCTGCTTATCTGTCCTTTTAAGGATACAGTGTTGTGCAAGTGGGTGGACTGAAACCTCTGGAGAGAGACTGAGCTTATTGTATTTATTTATTTATTATATTTAGCTATTAGGTCAAATGAACAGGGAAGCTTTATTTTCACAGATTTCTGAAGAATAGTTTCAGACGTCTGTCTAGCTGATGGCAAATATCCTGTTATATTGATCCGGACATATGTAGTGCACAACCAGCCTGATCTCCCGTGGCTCCCCCAAAAACGTTGAGAAAGGTTTAACCAATAGGAGTGAAGACACTGGAGCCATGTGATGTGTTTCCTGTGAGTCGAGTGGAGTCATAGTTTCCCAGAATGCATTGAAAACATATGAAAATCAGTTCTGAGATGACCTGAAGTTGCTGTCAGGTGATTTGCATCAGCATCTCTCCTATAGAGAGTTCATTTAATGCGGTTTAGCTTGATTTCATCACTGCGTTTGGTATGAAATGAGCAAAGCCTGATGCAAAAGCCTCTTGGTTCCCCATCTGGATTTTCTGAGCTTTCCAGATCCAAACATCATTCTGTTTTTTCCACATCTCCTGCCTCGCTCTCTTATGGTCTTGTTTGTATGTGAGTGTTTATAGTTGTCAGGAAATGACTGAGAACATACAATCTTTTGTAAATGCCGGACGTAAACCTACTCGAAGCCCCCTGACGGGTTGCATGTGTGACCAAAATGTACCATAGTAATGAAAACGTAACATTTATCTCTTTCTTTCTCAGGCCACGAAGCAGTTTTTGGAGGAAATCAACAAATGGACGTCCCAACACGGCGTCTCGCCATTGTCCTGGGACGTGGCTGTGAAGTTTCTGATGGCCCGCAAGTTTGATGTTCTGCGAGCGATCGAGCTTTTTCACAGCTACAGGGTGAGTGTGTAAACTTTAATATTTATATTTTAAAAAACAGAATTGCTGAGAAAAACAAAAAAAAACACGAGGATAGAAATATATATTCCCTTCTTGGACTGGGAAAAAAAAAACATAAAAATTATAATAAATAAAATAAATTAATAACTAAAGTAATTAATTAATAAAAACATGTTTTATTTCTAAAAACGTCTATTCCCTTCTTGGACTGGGAAAAAAAACAACATAAAAATAATAATAAATTAAATAAATTAATAACTAAAGTAATTAATTAATAAAAACATGTTTTATTTCTAAAAACGTAAAGGGTTACTCCACCCCAAAATGAAAATTCTGTCATTAATTACTCACCCTCATGTCTTTCCAAACCCGTAAGACCTTCTACACTGTTTGCGTTCAGTGGATACTCTCCACAGTTTAAGTTTCAGGTACCATTTTTAATTGAATAATTTTTTTAAATATAAATTTTTAATGGCAATGAATAGACAAAAGTGGCTTTAGAAGTCATTATATTGTTTGTTTTAATTCGAAATCACTGAAAATAAGCCTATAACTTGCCTACTATTATAAAATATTTATTTTATAATTAATGACACTGAATTAGCATGTTAAATTGACAGCCTTATTTTTAGGGTTAATTTTATACCAATTATAATTAGGTTTATTTAAAAGCAATTTAAGTTTACCGGGACAGAGACTTTTTTTATGAAGTGCAACTGAACTTAAAATGAGCAGGTTTTGTTTCAGATGTTAATTCAGAATTGAATTAGTGTCTGAATCTGGTTTGAGCAGGGACTGCTGTTGTTTGTCTGTGTGTCTGGGTTGGGTTGTTGTTAATTCACTCAGTAAAGATCGGCGTGGCGTCTGGGAGGTTTTCAGGTCTGACTCTGTGTGCAGCAGATTCAAGCTTTGGTTCTCCAGAACTCTGTATTTTTGGGTTCAGACGAGGACGTGTTCAGAACATAAGCTGACTTCTGTGTTCACAGAAACAAGCGCTCCTCATTCCTGATATCAGTAATCCAGACACGAGGAGTGAAAATCAGCCCAGAAAGACTTGACCCAAACAGTAGAGTGATGCTGATTTATTCTCTCTCTCTCTCTGTTTTTAATATTTCACTTCCAGGTTAATGTAGGTTATTGGCTTGACAAAATTTTTTATTTTGCAATTACCAGAGTGTCTGGCTGCATGTTATGGCTTTGTTTTGTTTTATTTTATTATTTTATAATATTTTATTTTAATTCATTTGTTTGTTTGTTTTATTATTTATTTTGTGTGAGTATAGAATACATTAAAATATAAAATAAACTGAATATATAAATAAAATTAAATAAATATTTAGTAGACAAGTGTTTAATAAAGGGTATATCATTAATTTAATTAGTTGATCATTATCACAAAATAAACCCCTTCATAAAACATGGAAGATAAATATGTAACATAATAAATATATATCTCCGTTTCTCTTACAGGAGACACGTCTGAGGGAGGGCATTGTCAAACTGCAGCCTCACGAGGAGCCGTTACGCTCTGAGCTGTTGAGTGGGAAGTTCACTGTGTTGGTAAGTTCATATCACATCAGGGCCGTCTTCAGAAGGGCAGTTTATGCTCTTTAAATCTGGGATATGAGGTCAACGGTTCACAAATGAAAAAAAAATGCATTGCTAAGTTTAATTTCCACTCCGATAATTACAGCTGCAGAGTCACTAATCCAAGTTTCACTTCAACTTTCAGCCAGTTATTATAACCAGGTCAAGACAGAGTCTGCAAAATTCATTCTTCAAATATTTTAGCTTACTTTGCCTTGTGCTGCTTTCCTATTGGTCAGACGAGTGTACATTCTGACATCTGATTGGACGCTGCGGAGGCAGGACCTCTTTGGTTCATCCGATACTTCATTGATCCTCCTCATCTTCTTGTCTCCTCTCCTCACATCCTGCCATCTGTATTTATAACCCAGAGAGATGCACACAAGTCCCGTGTATCTCATGAGTCATCAGATTATTGGAATATGTTATTGACATAAATATTTAATAAATGCTAAAGCTGTGTGCGTGCACATACGGAAATGGGTCAGCTGAAAGCGATTAAACTAGATTTAGTGTCTTACTGAATGGCAGAGATAAATATAATGTTTCTTTACTGATCGGATGTGTTGGAGTGAGTCATCCTTCACAACTCAGTGAGACACGCTCTATTCTGCCCCCGTGTGTACACAATTAAAACTACTACCCAGAGGTGTCCTGCACTTATCTTGTTCCAGGAGGTGATATCAACTGTACTAACCTTTTTTTTAACCTTTTATTTTATTTTTTATTTATTTTATTTTAGAAAATGCACAAAGTTGGATTAAAATTTTAAAACCACTGTATTATTTATTTGGAAGATTTTACTACTGTATGCTAACAATTTTTTTATTTTATTATACTGTTTTTTTTATTTAATTTATTTTCATTCATTTATTAATTTTATTATTTATTTTATCATTATAGTTTTCTTTTAATACCACTGTATTTATTTGGAAGAACATACTGCTGTATGTTTGGATATTTATTCATTTATTATTTATTCATTAATTTCTTTTATATATTCATTGTTTTTTTATTTATTATTATTTATTTTATCATTATAGTTTTTATGTTAATTCCAAATTTGTTTTAAAACAAGTTTAAAAAAACAGACTATTTAAAATGTAAAACTACCATATTTATTTGGTAGAGCATTTTACTGTATGTTTGGATATTAATTTTAGTTATTAATTCCTTTATTCATGCATTCATTTTATTCTTATTTTTTATTTTATTTAATTCAGAATTGCACAAAGTTTTGCAAAAATTGAAAACGATGGTATTGATTTCTGAATTGCTTATGAATTGAACGCCAGTCTAAATTCATGAATTAAACTTGCAATCAAGTGTGGTTGTATGACAGCAATTTTGTTTGTTGAAGCATTTATCATTGCATATTGCATCCCGTTTCAACATTTAGTATGCAGTACAAAGTAGTACACTAGCATTCCAAAAGAGCTGAGACAACTAAACATGTAAACATTAAAAAAAGAGATTTTGAGATGCTTTACACTGTGTTCTGGTATCAGGGTGTCCGGGACCCGTCTGGCGCATCCATCGCCCTCTACACGGCTAAACTGCACCAGCCCAGCAAAACAGGAAACCACGTGGTTCTTCAGGCCCTGTTCTACCTACTGGACCGAGCTGTGGAGAGGTGACCAATATACACTACCTTTCAAAAGTCTGGGGTCAATATGTTTGTTTGTTTTTTATTAAACTTTTATTTTAACTTTTTATTCATCAAAGAATCCTGAAAAAAAATTATGGTTTCCACAAAAATATGAAGCAGCACAACTGTTTTAAACATTGATAATAATCAGAAATGTTTTTTGAGCAGCAAATCAGCATATTAGAATGATTTCTGAAGGATCATGTGACACTGAAGACTGGAGTAATGATGCTGAAAATTCAGCTTTACATCACAGGAATAAATTACATTGTAAATAAAATAGAAAATGGTTATTTTAAATTGAAATAAAATTTCACTATTTCTGTTTTTACTGTATCTTTGATCAAATAAATGCAGCCTTGGTGAGCATAAGACACTTCTTTCAAAAACATAAAAAATCTTAATTATTCCAAACTTTTGACCATTGTGTGAAACCAGAGATTTTGACTTCAGAAAATGGCTCATTATCATGAGTTGCAATGTTATAATTCTCTCTTTCTTTCCTGTAGTTTTGAGACTCAGAGAAATGGACTGGTCTTCATTTATGACATGGCTGGATCCAACTACACAAACTTTGAACTGGACCTCAGCAAAAAGATCCTCAATTTGCTCAAGGTGAGATTTGTGATTCATCTGTGTGCGGTTTTCCTGTGTCTGAGAGTTGGTGGGTTTTTGTGTGGTTTAGATGTCAGAGTAAATCAGAAAAATCTGTCCAACCATTTGCTTGTTGGTTGCAGGGTGCGTTCCCAGCACGGCTCAAGAAAGTGCTTATCGTTGGAGCTCCTGTGTGGTTCAGGGTCCCGTATAACCTTTTGAGTCTGTTACTGAAGGAGAAGCTCAGAGAACGGGTTGGTATACACACATATTTGGCAATAGCTGATTTAAATCAAAACCAGCGGAGGTTGGACCTGATAAACCATCTTGGTTAACCAGGTTAGAGCTGGTAACGCTCTGGTTAACCATCTTAAGCTGACCTGGTTGTCTCTGGTCTATGTGCTTAACCCACTTTTCTCATCTTTTGTGGCCACATTAGCTATGTTTCCATCCACCTATTTTTATATGCATTTTGGAATATCGCATTAAAAAACGCTGGATGAAAACGCCAAGATGCGCATAAAAAAACTTATGCGCACAATTGAGTAGGATAAACTTTTTATCCAATAAGAAAAAATGCGCATAAACTATGATGGAAACACTTTTACTGAATAAATTTCTTAATGCGCATCAAAAAAGACATGTGACTTTGCGATGGGACAGAATAAAACTGGACCAACCAATGGACCAATCTCATTGCACAGCATCTGAAATGCTAGTTTTGTCATTCTAAAATGCTTGAGCAAAATCTCGTCTAAGTGCTTCGTTATAATTCTTATTATAACGTTATAAACTCCCAGAACTGCGTTCCCAAACAGCAGGCTCCGGAAATAAGATAACATGAACGCGTTTTGTCTGCATTCTGAAGCTCGTAATTTATTATATACAAAAAATTATTATATACAGTGCCTTCTCGAATGTAATTTTTCTTCATGATATTTAGTGCAAGTTAATCAGGAAGTGACGATTTTGTTCTCTTCAACTCACTGGATGGAAACAGTGCTTAATAGGGCTGTCAAAAAAAACAATTCAGAATATTCGTCGAATTTAAAATAAAAATCCACATTCGAATGCAGCGTTTTTGCATTTGAATGTGGATTTTTATTTTAAATTCGACGAATATTCGGAAAAAAGATTTTTAGTTTTTTAAGCACTTTTTTTTATACACTCACGTTTCGCACAAGAGAGCGGCATGTTTAGAAAGCCATGTAAAATTAATATAAGTTTAATATCGAGACTTTATGGCGGTTTTTCCCCCATCCCACTGCATCTCATGTTTATGAAAAAAGTACTCGGTGATTGGTTTTCGGTCCTTTGTATTAAACTTATACATACATACATGATGCTGTTTTGTTTCTAATTGTTTAAGCTACTTAATAATTATATATGGTTTATAGACATTATTTTAAAAATTATGCACTTTTTTTAAAGATAGTCGTGTTATTTTATTGCTTTGAATAAACGTGCATTAGTAATATCTTGCTTGATGCGCCCTCTTGTGGCCTCAGGAGAGAAGCCAAAAGCTTTTTTTTCCCCCTAACTGAAATTATGCCTTTTTAAATTCGAATATAATTCGAATTGTGATAATATTTAAGTACAAAATTCGAATTTAGTTTTTCAGCCATTTTGCCAGCCCTAGTGCTCAATTCGCAAATTTTTTATGCGATATTCCAGTTTTGCGCATAAGTTAAATTCGCATCTTTGGATGGAAACATAGCTACTGTCAGTTTCATTATTTCTAAACAATCTGTTCTCAGGTTCAAATGGTGAAGATGTCCGACCTGCGACAACATCTGCCCAGAGACTGTTTACCTGAGCACCTGGGCGGCTGTTTGCCTCTGGACGTGCACAGCTGGAACCTGCAGCTGCTGTCCGAGCAGAACGGACGTGTGGACCCTGTGGACGAGCTGGTGGGGATTCCTCTGGAGAACACGTCCATACACGTCCCAGGACCTGAGGCCATGGGTCTGGCCGAGCTCATGGCCCACCTGAACCGGGCCCAGCGTAGCGGGATCTACCTGGAGTATGAGGAGCTTCGCAGAGAGCAGCCACCTGGAACCTTCACCTGTGCGCTGTGAGTGTGGACTTAATAATGAGAGGTGTTTTAGAGGAAAACAGAGTTTGATTTCATGTTGTCTTTGAACTTCTGCAGGGCTGCTCACAACCAGGAGCGGAATCGTTATGGCGACGTGCTGTGTCTCGATCAGACTCGTGTGCGACTCAAAGCGAGGAGAAACGAGGTTTGTGCTGTCTGATGTTATTTAGTTTTGGCCGATCTACACTGCCATTCAAAAATTGGGGTCAGTAAGGTTTTTTTTTATGTTTTTGAAAGATACTCAACAAGGCTGAATTTATTTAATAAAAAATACAGCACAATAATATTGTGAAATATAATTACAATTTAAAAGAAATGTTTCTATTGTAATGTATTATAAAATGTAATTTATTGCTGTGATCAAAGCTGAATTTTCAGCATCATTACTCCAGTCTTTGGTGTCACGTGATCCTTCAGAAATCATTCTAATATGCTGATTTGCTGCTCAAGAAACATTTATTATTATAATCAATGTTGACAACAGTTGTGCTGTTTTATATTTCTGTAGTCACCATACATTTTTTCAAGCTTCTATAATGAACAGAAAGTTAAAAAAACAGCATATTTTGAATAGAAATCTATTGCAACAGAAAAATATTTCTGTTACTTTAGATCAATTTAATGTATCCTTGCTGAATAAAAATATTAATTTCTTTAAAAAAAAAAAAAAATGACTGACCCAAAATTGTTTGGACACTGATCATGTTTTCTTTCCACAGAGATCAGACTACATAAATGCCAGCTTCATGGATGGATACAAACAGAAAAATGCATATATTGGGACTCAGGGTAAAAATAATCATCTATTTATATAACCCATCATATTTAGGATTATGATTCTTAACCTGCACTGGAACTGATGCGTCTGTTTCTTAACAGGTCCATTGGAGAAAACCTACGGGGATTTCTGGAGAATGGTTTGGGAGCAAAGTGTGCTTGTCATTGTAATGACAACAAGGTGAGATGTCACAGAGAGTCTAGTTAACAAATATAGAGGAAATGATGTGTAGTCCTCCATAGCCAGACGTTTTACTATCACAAGAATGTCTAGTCCAAATTGCCACTTATTCAGGCCAAACTCCACCCACCTAGAAAGGAAGAGGTTTTCTGAACAACATAAATAGAGTGGCCAACCACTATTTGTTCGTCTTATGTGATGGTTCACATAAATCACATTTAACCAGAGAGTAGAATATAATGTACAGTTGCGCTCATACTTGCTACTAAATGTTTTTTTGAGATTCAGTGGCACAAACTTTGTTCTCAGAATTTCTCATTGTAGCAGCCTGGGAACATAAATACAACTTTGTTTCTTATTGGGCTGATAAAATGAAGCCTGACTCCTAGAATTATGTAGAAGTCAGCCAATCAGATTTGAGCCACTTACTAAAAAGTTATTCTGTAGAACCGATCTTTTTCTGAGATCAGATTAGAGCTGCGGCATATGGACGCTGTCTCGGTAGATTACGAAGACTGCTGCTTAGAGATCTGTGTGTGAATGTGTGTGTGCGCAGGACGGACGAGGGGGGCCGGAGGAAGTGTGGACAGTACTGGCCCAAGGAGGAGGGCGGTCAGGAGGTGTACGGGCACATCGCTGTGGTCAATCACAGAGTGGATAAACAAGCACATTACAACCAAACCACACTTGAGCTGCACAACACTGAGGTACCACACATATACCAGTTTTTGTTTCAATGTTTTTAATAAACAACAAGTCACTAATTATGATTTCATATATGATTTATATAATGATTTCAATCTTACAACTTAATGTGGCTGTAGTATTGCTGAGTAATATTACTAGAAAATTATATTTCAATATTTCATAGCATTTTGATGGTATTTGAGCTCTGTCTGTATGTATGTATGTGTGCTGTCTGTATGTATGTATGTGTGCTCTCTTTATGTTTGTATGCTCAAAACCACTTTTAAGCATCATTTTAGCCCAATATTATTTTGTTGCATTGTGGTTTCAAAATATAAGAATACAATAAACATCTAGTTACATAATTTCAAGCTATTTAATCCACACTGTTTTTCACTAAATGACAACAAGAACAACAAAAAAACATTAAAATACTTGTTTATATGCACCAATATAACAATGCATAGTTATAAGTTGCAATATAATTATTTAGATAGATAGATAGATAGATTTAGACTGCGAACTCAGAACTAAAATATAACTTTCTTTTGCTTTGGCGCTGAATATTGTGGTTCTGTATATCTGACTTTGAAGAAAAGTAAAATGGAACTTTGTCTGAATTTTTGTTGTTTTTCCCCAGACATTCGAACAGAGACAGGTGACTCATTTTCAGTTCCTCAGCTGGCCTGATTACGGGGTCCCGTCCTCAGCGCTGTCTCTGATTGACTTCCTGGGTGCCGTGAAGCACCAGCAGCAGTGGGCGGTCCAGGCTTTCGGCTCACAGTGGAGGGGTCATCCGCTCGGCCCGCCCATGGTGGTCCACTGCAGTGCTGGCATCGGCCGGACCGGTCAGTCATTAAACGAACCACAAAAACAAATCTACATATTAATGAGCTGCTTTAAAGTTCTAGCCAAAAAGGAAAATTCTGTCATCATTTGCTAAACTTGTATGACTCTTCCACTTCTGTGGAACGTGAAAGATATTTTGAAGAATGTTGGTAACCAAACAGTTACCAAAATATAATGGAAGTCAATGGGAACCAAAATTATTTGGTTACCAACATTCTTCAAAATGTCGTCTTTCATTTTCCACAGAAGAAGGTCATACAGATTTATTAAATGAACATTAAATAATATATTTTGGATTTTAATAACAGTTTTGGGATATTGGTGACCAAACAGTTTTGGTTCCCACTGACTTCCATTGTATTGACAAAAATACAATGGAAATCAATGGGAACCCAAACTATTTAGTTACCTACATTCTCCAAAATATCTTCTTTTATGTTTCAAAGAAGAAAGACAGTCATACAGGTTTAGTAAATAAATATAAAAGGAGATATTTTGAAGAAAGTTGGAATATTGGTGACCAAACAGTTTTGGTTCCCATTGACTTAGGGTGACCATTTGTGCCATTTATATGGGACACGTCCTGGCCAGGATTTTTATATTGCCTAAAACATCCAAAGTAGTTTGACCAATAACATGCAGGTATTGTACATAATCGAAAGCGTGGACGCGTGAGAAGTTGAGATCTACAGAGAACTATCAAAACCATGCAAATACGCACACATGTTTGTTCGTTCGTTCGACTTGAAGCGTCGCTGCGCACCGATCATTGTATGACACCAAAGTATTGCGAGAGCGATTTGAATGCATAAGGAGCCGTCTGCTCTGCTCTGGATAACCTGGATATTTTAGGCAATATAGAAATCCTGGCAAGGACACGTCCCGTAAAAATGGCCCGTATGGTCACCCTACATTGACTTCCATTGTGTGGACAAAAATGCAATGGAAATCAATGGGAACCAAAACTATTTAGTTAATGAAAATTCTCCTAAATATCTTCTTTCATGTCCCACAGAAGAAAGGAAGTCATACAGGTTTGGTAAATGAAATAAAAAGAAGACATTTTGAAGAATGTTGGGATGTTGGTAACTAAATTGTCTCGATTCCTATTGACTTCTGTTATATGGACAAAGAAGACAATGGAAGTCAATGGGAAACCGAAACGATTCGGTTTCCAGCAGTCTTCAAAATATCTTCCTTCATGTTACACTGAATAAAGAAAGTCATACCGGTTTGAAACAACACTAGGGTTAGAAAAGGATCACAGAACTTTCATTTTTGGGTGGACTGTCCCTTTACTGGCTTATCAGACTGACTTCCTCTGCCCACAGGTACTTTTTGTGCGCTGGATATCTGTCTGTCCGAGCTGCAGGACGTCGGGACTCTTAACATTTGCCAGACGGTTCGACGGATGAGAGCGCAGCGTGCCTTCAGCATCCAAACACCCGAGCAGTACTATTTCTGCCACACCGCCATCCTCGAGCATGCCCAGAGACAGGGCCTGCTTTCAGCCAATCAGTGAGCATCAGGGCCCACTCGTAGCCAATTAGAGACCAAAAAGGTCTAATCTGAACCAATCAGTAAGAGGCAAGGCCTGCTCTCATCCAATCATAAGACAAGGCTTGTTCTTGATTGATCGGCGACTCTTAGACAGGATAATTCCCAATCGAAATCACTGGGTTTTTGATTAATCTGTCATTATTAAAAGACGGGCAGCATAAATAGTAACCATCAATGACGCCGTATGAAGGGGGTGTCTAAATGTTCAGTGATCCTGCTGTAGTGTAGTCTATGTAATGTTGTGCTGCATTTAGTGCAGTTTATTCTGTGAATTTTATCCAAATTGTCAAAATTCATATTTCACATGAAGCTTCAAATCAGCTGCGCTCAGATGTGATTCAGGACAAACGAACATACAATTTCTAGAATTTAGAGTCATTTGTCATTCTGTAGGTCTTTTTATTCCATAACACCTCAGACCAACAGTCCGTCCACGTGTTTAATTTGCCCAAAAATGTAAATTCTGTCTTTATTTACTCACTCTCATGTCATTTCAAATCCATTTTACTTGCTTTTTTCTGTATAACAGCCGAATGTCATTCTGCTCCTTTTGTGTTTCACAAAAGAAAGGAAGTCATACATGTTTGAGATGACTTGACGGTGAGTTTTGTACTCATGTCTGACCCATGGGATGCAGTCATTGCACACTAGAGATTTTTATGTATTTGCTGGAATTGAATGCAGATTTATTGTCAAAATTCTGCTTGTATTCTGTATCAGGAATGTCTCTGTAGTTTGTAGGCCATTTTTTGCAATTGCATCTGAAGATGATGGTTTAGAGAAAGCCAGGATGAGGAAAAGTCTTCTCACTTCAACTGGATGGATCGGTAAACCTCTATAACACAACAATTACTCAACTGATATAGTCTTTTGTGTGTGTGTGTGTGTGTGTGTGGTGTAAATGTGAGATGGCTACATTGATTCATTTACACTTGTAATAATTTTTCTGTTAATATTGTACTAAAAACCTGTTTAAAATATCTAAACGTTCCTGTAAAGTGCATTTAGAAACGCTTTTTATTTTGTTGTGGGTTGAAAGAGTCTTTGCTACTGAATTCATATTGAATTTTCTTGTAGTGAAGCATCTGTACACACTCCCAGTGATTCCAGGATCTGCAGTCCTGCCTTGATGGGCACACAATGTGACCAATTGTATTTTTCTATTATACCCACGCTTTGTTTTCACTTATTACTCCCAAATATATATACGTAAATTATATTTTCTTTTATATCCAATTTTATCTTTTATTTCTTCTTGTTACTTATATCAATGGAACAACTAACCTGTAATGTCAAGCTTGTGATTCTCAATAAGTTCACAGCGGTTCTTTTAGTGATAAAGTCCTTTGCTCTGCAGTTAAAAAGCCTTATTCTTTCTGGATGTTTGAATTGAATGAAACGTTTATGTGAAAAGACTGTACAGGTTTCGGCTGTCTTGGTGTCCATCTCGAACTAAAAACCGAGCTGTTCAAACTGCAATATCATTTGAGCAAAACCAAATCAAAACCTTCATTCAAATTAATAAAGTTTATGAAATGGACAAACTATATTGACTGCGTGTTTTAATTCAACCTTTCACAACTACATAAAAATTCTGTAGTGATTTCTAACAGGTGTATGTTAAAAAAACGAATGCAAATGTGTGAAAATATATGTTCTGCCTGGTTTTTTTTTCTCTCACAAGGTATCAGTTTTTAAGACTTTATTAATATTAATGCTAACCTTTATCTAGTATAATATAATTTTGGTACATAAAACAACAACAGAAGTTGGTAAAAAAGTTCTGCGAGTTATTTTTACGTCTCATACCACATAAAATGGTAGATATCCCTTAAATACCTGTTGCAGAAAAAAAAACTGAGCAAGGGGAGTGGCCCGCGCTTATTCAGCCAATCAGAAACATTCTCTACCTGTCAATCATTTTAAGCATCCCTCGCTGTACTGCCTTTCGAAGGCGGGATTTCGACGAGGGGCGTGTTCTAACTCCGTAATAACTGGCGGAATTTAGCAAAGCGTTAACATAAGTATCACGTCTCTGTCAGTGGCAAATAGTCGAATCCAAACGGTGTTCTTTAAAAAAATATATTGCTCCTTTTCTTTGCTTTAAGCTATTTAAAATATACTAACACATTGTTGCGCCTCTAGTGTCATTTCAGAGTAAATATTAAACCAAATTACAAAGAAAAACATCTAGTGGAATACTACAGGTGTGCTGAGTAGTACATCCAAAGAATTTATACTGGTCTTCTATACTCTTTGGTACTACATCTCTGTGCCTATATGCATTTGGCGGGTCGTATTCAAATCCAGATGACGCATGCGGTCACGTAGACCAATGGGAGGAGAGGGGGGCGTTCCCAACTATTTGTTCCAAACACGAATCCGGAGTGCGAGGCTCTTTTTCGCAGGTATGTAGCAGCTGGGCAAAAGAAAACAAATTTATGTTGTCCTCTTTTGATCGAATATACGTTTCTGTCGGTGTTTGAGTGCTTTCTGCAGGGGGCTGGTCGTTCAGGAGATTTTAGTGCATTAATCGGGCTGTTCGTTCGATCATTGCACATTAAGGGGAGAAAAAGGGGCAAAGCTTTGGCTAACTGAAGCAGCAAAGAAACGTGTATCTCTATGTTATGAGACACAAACCCATCTGTGTGTGTCCGATGCTTTCCCGGGGGCTTTTCTAACTTGTTTTTGATCTGAAAGCAGATCTGTAGCTCTGTCTGGTGTTCAGAGGGGAGGGGGGGGAGAGAGGTGCTCAAACACGGTTAGACATTTTCCCCTTCAGTCTCCCAGTAAACAAAGAATATTAGATCAGCTGGCGTGTTTATGCTGTAATGCATGATCGGATCCCTCATTTCAGATCTTCGCATGATCACATAAGCGAGTGCGTGTTCATGCGATCAGATTTTTAGTTCCCATTTTGACTTTGGGTCTGATTACTAAAGGACAACATGTCATGATAGAGGCGTGTGTGGTTGTGGTGCCATGTTCGTGTGTGCTCGTTCAATCTAGAAATCATGAGATCATGAAATGTGTCCTTAATAAACGTTTGATGGTGTTTATACGCGGATCTTTTGTTCGGTGTCGTGTTATAGCGTTCGCGAACATGAAGAATATTTGAGCGCTTTGCGTCAAAATCAGTCCGAACTTGTTTATTCTGTAAGTTTGAGATGTTTTGGTTCGTGTTATTTTGGGTTTTGTCCGTATTTTAAGCGAAACGCTGTACACACAAACACACACAAGCGAGCATCAGCTCTGACTGACTGCGGACGGGGCGAGGAATCCCGGGCACTGGCTTAAGCCCCGCCTCTCGTGGGCGGAGCATGGCAATATGAGCCTCACGTCATACATAACGCCCTCGCTGAACACCCGACCAATTAGAATCGACGATTCTCCGCGTAAACGCCCCTGTGGGCTTACGTCATGCTTTACGCGTTGTCAGAGCGTTTGGCCAATCGGAGTCCAGAATTCTATAAGAGGCGGTTATTTAATAAAATCCCTCAGTCTGATTGGCCAGATGTTCTGAGGGGGCGTAAAGAATGACGTAACCTCAGGCAGGAAGTTCAGGAAGTTGCTGAAAGCGTTCAGACCTGTTTTTATATAGTCTATGGTTCAGACATAATGCCGCGACTTCATTAGGAAAATCACAAAGACTAAAATTAAGCCCGGTCAGATCGCTACTAACTCTCCAGTCTAAAAAGTGATTTAGCGTACGAGCTTCTCAAAGCCAGTCGTGGTTTCAGGAGTTTGTTTGTTTGTGTGTGCGCGTGCGTGAAACAGTAGAGGATTTGGGCTCAACCCGCCTAACAATGTTAATTCTTGCTTGAGTGACAGTCGAGAACTTCAATAAAAATACAACCCAATGTCGTCTCCTGAGCAAAGAGCCAATCAGAGACCAAGTGGGCGGAGACGGTTCGCAAAGCCTATGTTAGCCCCTCCCCTCCTCACCGCTTGTTTTCAACAGGAATTTTAGTTGATTTTAAACTGTTTTAATGTGTTTTATCGGTGTTTTCGGTGTGAGTTTTAGTATTTATGTGATATTTTAACAGCCGTGGTGAACTATAAGCGCAGCTAACAGAAGCGGGTGAGTCTCAGAGGTATAAAATACCAGTTTTATTCGGTATTTCTGAACTTTTTTTTCCTCTCAATAAGCTGGTTTTCTGTCAGACTGAAACTTCCGACCTTTAGTTTTCTTAGTTTCTTTGATAAAAGCGAAATTCCTGTCCAAACTTCTCCACTTTTAGTCGCGGGTTAGCAAGTTAGCATTAACAGTCTGCATGTGTAGGGCACACACACACACACACACACACACACACATCAAGCACGTGTATACACACCCATATACATTTATATACGTACTTATTTATACACACACACACTCACCATGCACATGTGTATATATCGCATACATATTTACATGTACGTTTATATACACATCATACAAATTTATATATACATGTGCACTCCATTGCTCATGTGTATATATACACATCATACACGTTTGTATATGCATATACATTACTGTGGTCTTTATTCATCAGATAGTCAGAGTCTAGACTAGTAGATTATTGGTAATGGTTTGGACTACAGCCAAATCATGATATTTAATAAGTTGCTGTCTTTGTCTTGTCTGTTCCAGGTCTTAGGTTCCGTCTTGAGTATGAGTACAGCATGAGGAGGCGTTTAGAGGATCAGGAGCCAGTGTTCACCCCACAACAGCGCCGGCTTCCTGGCAGCGCCGAGGGCTTCCAGCACAGGGTTCTTGCCCCAGCGCCTGCCGTATTCGAGGCTGTGGCTGACAGCATGCAGCCTACTCCCGGAATACAGTTCCCGGTTCCCCAGGCATACCAGGTGCAGACACACACCATGCATTGTGATGCATTATAGCTCCAAGGAATGTGTTCACACTTGCATCCGTTTAATCCAGAGTGACTCCAGAATCTCCAGAGGCCAAAATTATATTTTAGGATCATTGCCGTACTATTATAGTTTTTTAGTTGATTAGTTTTTTCTTATATTTTCTGTTTTTGTTTTACTTGTAGTGTTTTTAAAAAGTGTCTATAATTTTTTATTAGTGTTTATTTCAGTTTTAGTTATTTTAGTTCTGTTTAGTACTGCTAAAGTACTACAGTTTAGTACAACTAAAGAAAATGAGAAGTGTTGCATTGGCAATTAACTGAAATAAAATAAGGTTATTGTTTGTTTATATTAAATTATATTTCTATAAAATATATACATTTGCATTTATATCTGTTTTAATAAAATATATCTTGTTCTGAAGATGAAGTTGAAATTATATATGTATGTGTATATATGTGTATATAT
>NW_015627373.1:484796-485938 GCF_001515625.1 Sinocyclocheilus rhinocerous
ATTTTTATTTTTTTTATTTTTTTTTATATATATGTTATATGGTCTGACAACATCTCATCTGACCGTAGTTCACTGTGTATAAATATTAGTGCTGTCAAAACGATTACTCTCATCTAAAATAAAATTTAACATAGTGTGTTCACATAATATGTGTGCTGTGTACATTTATATGTATATATAAATGTGCACACATACATGTATATATTTAAGAAATATATGTAATATGCATTTATAGTTATATATAATATAAATCATATTTATACATGTAAATATTTCTTAAATATATATTTTGGATGCGATGAATCGATTTTACACCACACAAAAAAACAATAAAAAATAATAATACCTAGTCATGTGATGAGAGGGCTTCAGTAGAACAACAGTGAACTAAGGTCAGATGAGATGTTGTCAGGCCATATGTCAGTAAAAACAAATTTACCTGCCAATTGCACACACAAATGCGGCGGCGCATGCTGTATCATTTCATATTAAAGCGCGAATGAAACTTCAAGCATGTGTGTCTGATCTGCATCACGTTCAGCAGTGGCAGCTCTTAAAGTAATAGCAGACAAATAACCTAATAACCCAGCTTCTGTGATAGTCTATTAATCAAAGAACAAAAGAAAAAAGAGGAAATCAATAACTTTTGTAGCTTTAAGGATTAATCTATTTAATTTAGTATTTAGTGTTTGATAACTTTATTCAAGTTCTGTATATTTCCTACTTGCTGAAGGGCACATGTAAATAATGGGTTTATGTGAAGATTGTTTTAACTTCACTTAAAGCTGCAGTCCGTAAGTTTTGCCACTTTGTTGCCATCTCTGTTTGAAAACCTGGAATTGCAGCTGTGTGTGAAATTATCTAGCTTGCGTGGGTTGTAAGTGGGTGCGGCTCCAGCGTGGATGAATCTATGTTCTGAAGAGTATGTGTAGCAGTCAGTCACCGCACCGGTGTGGATATTTACTGTACTTGGCAATCACAGATTCTAGCCTACGTCTTGGAATATGGCCCAAGTAAGAATTTTCACCGTATATTGTAATCTGAACAAGTAATACGTCTGCCACGTTTGTTCTGACCAACTGAGGAAAAAAGCATTACCATAAATCCCACTACCAATGGTGATTTAATCTAAAGATTGGTTA
>NW_015627373.1:485989-488952 GCF_001515625.1 Sinocyclocheilus rhinocerous
CACATTTAAAACTGGAATATAATTTAATTTCATTCACATAATCCTTTATGGATTACAATCCGCAATCAAAATGATACTTTTAATTATTCTGGCTGCTGTGAGAGAAGGCTATAAACGATCCGCCACCTGCAGGATCCTCAGTCACATGCGTGCGATAGCCTAGTAGCCGGGACAACTTCTTTATGTTTACAGATGTGACGTAATGACGTGGCAGCATGCTCGAATTCCCCGCAAAAACCTACCCGTACCACTCAAATTAGAAAACATTATTATAAGCTGACTGTTGTGAATCGGGCTAAAGTAAGGTGATAGTTTCGAACACTAGCTGGTTAAATACTTGCTCAAATATTGATTTCGGATAATTTTTAACCAAAAAAAGTTACGGACTGCCGCTTTAAATTAGATTTTTTTTTTTTTTTAAGTCTAATAAATGTTAAAATTGATAGCTCTCAATTATACTGTAATGTTGAATGGCAATAGTCAATGTTTAAATATTAGAAAAAAAGAACAATTTCCTAGAGACATCAGTAGTATTGGTATCAGTGATACTTGCCTTCAGTCATAAATAAAATGTAACAAAAAAAAAAATATATATATATACTGTCTTTATGTTGTTTCTACATTCATTTGAAGATTGAATGTGAAATTATTGCAATATAAAAGAATATTTAAAAACTTTAATGTTAGGTGGGATTAATCACAATTAATTTCAGAAAAAATGTGCGATTATTAGGGATGTAACGATTCACTCAACTCACGAATCGATTCGATTCACGATTTTTATTTCACGATTCGATTCACGATTTTTTTTGTTTTTTAACAAAATGAGATTTAAGACAAATTATAAATTAAATGTGTCCTTTTATTATTGCTTGGACAAAATGCTGCACATTTCTTTGTGAAATTTAAATATAACACTATAATAATATACTAATATAGCACTTGCATATTACTGCTCTTTTGTTGGTTTTGATTGCTTCTATTGTCCTCATTTGTAAGTCGCTTTGGACAAAAGCGTCTGCTAAATGACAAAAATGAAATATAATGCAAATGTAAATAACAAAACTACATTGAAATTTTAAAACAAGCCCCAAATAAAATAAATAACACAAATAAAATAAATCTCTTCATATAAACAAAATAAGGCTTTGTCTGTGCTCTTTCCATTTAAAATTAGAGGCAACCACTGCATTCTAATCTTGATCCAAACAAAGATGCTGCATACATGCAACATGAGCAATTTTTTATATTAATTAGATTGTATAATTTCAAAATCTGAAGCAACAACAGAATGGTTTGACTTCAGTTTTGTGAAACCATAAATAAAAATAACTGCATGAAACAGCAGAGCTGAATGAGACAAATGCAATAAAAATATCGGTATCGGTACTCGGTATCGGCAAGTACCAAAAATAAAAGTATCGGTATCGCGCGGGTACTAGAAAAAGTGGTATCGGTGCATCCCTATTAAAAAGCATTTGGGAAAGACAATTCCTTTCAGTACTCGAGCATGGTGTTCTGTGTGATCAGCGCGCGCACAGATAGCCGCATCTCTTGACACACGCGAGCCCCTGAACGGGGTATACATGCAAAAGTATGTCAAAATACCCGTCCTGGCAAGTAACTTTAACACCGTGTCTACACCAGACGCGAGCGGCGCGGCGCAACAAAATTCTGTAGAATCCATTATAATCAGCGATGCTGTCTACACTGGATGCGACGCGACACGACAAATCCCCGACAGTAATCTGCTGCCACGTTCTATTTATGACGTACTGACACAAATTTCAAATGATTTTTAACGGTTGCTTTGTCGCGTCCAGTGTAGACAGACTTTAGCTGTTGCAGCGCGATAACTGTAGCGTCCGGTGTAGACACGGTGTAACAATGATTAATCTATATTGAATTTATACACTGGAGTACAGATGCACCAATCGACCGTACATTTTTTGTTTTATTTCAGACTATCTTCTGTACCGTGCTTGCACACAAACTGCACTGCAATTATTTTCCCAAAGGCCATTTGTGTGGAAATATTACTTTATTATTATAATTAGTCTGTAAACGGCCGTTAACAGAGGCCAGAGATGCTGAAGATGGACACAAAGAGGAGAAAATACTGTAGCAGGCAGAACAAGATCACTGTTCACGATAGTCAACACAAAGAGGAGAAAATACTGTAGCAGGCAGAACAAGATCACTGTTCACGATACGCAAAATATAGGAAGAAAATCCAAATATTGAATTTTATATGAATGTGTTTCTGAGGGGAATGGAACTGACTGTTTTCAGAAATGGCGTTTTCTTTTCATTTTGTCTCGGTATGATGCATTTAAATTAGTGGTAATACGCACAGCGCTGCTGTGTTTACAGCAGTAACCAAGGAAACGCTGTATCACTGTTCCATAAGCGCCGACTGCTGTCAGAGTCTGCGTCTCATTCAGCCCACCTGCTGTCTCTGTTTTATACAGATGTTTTATGTAGCATAATTTCACAAAGCTAAAGTCAGGTCATTCTGTTTTTGCTTCAGATTTTGAAATTATACAGTCTAATATAAATCAAACATTGCACAATTTATGATTAAAATGCAGTGGTTGCCTCTAATTTCAAATGGCTATAAAAAAATCAAGGTGCAACACAGAGTGAAGAATATGCAATGTTATTTTATATGTGATTTTTCAATTTCTGTACCTGAACATCTGCAAACATAACCTAAAGCATCATTTCATTTCTATCTTTGTGCTATAGGCCTATATTTAATTGTGCTACTACTTAATTTGTTCATTTGTTATTATTTACAGGCTGTCACTTGTCTTTAATAATGTTTAAACTTTATATTTATGTTTATTTTTGGCTAGTGATTTTTGCTATGCTATCAAAATTGAAATAGAGAATTGTAAAATTTAATTGGTATCTAAAATATTGGTGTCATATAAGCTTATTTATTAGAATACAAGATAACA
>NW_015627373.1:489241-492752 GCF_001515625.1 Sinocyclocheilus rhinocerous
GTTCATTTGTATTTACAGGCTGTCACTTGTCTTTAATAATGTTTAAACTTTATATTTATGTTTATTTTTGGCTAGTGATTTTTGCTGTGGTATCAGAATTGAAATAGAGAATTGTAAAATTTAATTGGTATCTAAAATATTGTTGTCATATAGTATAAGCTTATTTATTAGAATACAAGATTGTAACAATGATAACAGCAACTATTTTATTTTTTGTGGCAGGGCCAGTGAAAATGTTGGCAGGGCAAGTAAAAATTTGAACCACTGGCCCGACCGGACTAATAGAAAAAATCCTTAGCGTTGATCCCTGTATATACAGTTTATATATATATTAGTATTACTATTATACAGTATATAGTAATTTTGCTTAGAGAGAATCTCACAGAGGCTCCACATAGCTGAGATCTTTGCTCTGTTTCTGATATTAGGTGTCCACAGTGGCCCAAAGCTCAAGTGGTCACGGTCACACACCCAGTCCGGCGGTGGCCCACAGTGGTGCTCACCATCATGGTCCGGCAGCGGTCCAGGCCCACGGTCCTGCGCCGGTGCAGGGCCACAGTCACCCGCCCACCCCCTCCGCATCTGCACAGGGGCAACAGCAGTTCCAGAGACTCAAGGTGAAACGGGATTTTGTGTTTGGGTTGTTTAGGAGTCAAACCAATGCGGTCTTGCAATAGCAGCTGTGTGCGTGAGATAAACTGGATTGTCGTTTTCCTTCCTGCAGGTGGAGGACGCCCTGTCTTACCTGGACCAGGTGAAGCTACAGTTTGGCAATCAACCACACGTCTACAATGATTTCTTGGATATCATGAAAGAGTTTAAATCTCAGTGGTGAGTTTATTCACATGTGAAACATCACGATTCTAACTTATATGCTTTAAATATCTTCACTGTTGATGCGCCCTTGCTGAATAAAAGCATGCATTTTTTTAATTTATCAATTAAAATAATATAAATAAAAATATACATTGCTTTCATCCAATTTTTATGATGTTTTTTTTTTTTACTTAAGCAAGGCCATGTTGTCAGAAAAATATGTTATTGCCATGCTCCCACATTCAAATCCTGCCCTGCATAATTTCCCACAATGGTAGATAGTTTTACTGGGAAGTAGTTAATCATAATTAATAATTTCGAATACTTTCTCTCTTTCTCATTCTGCAGTATTGACACCCCGGGTGTAATCAGCAGGGTGTCGCAGCTCTTTAAGGGTCACCCTGATCTCATTATGGGGTTTAACACGTTTCTTCCACCGGGATACAAGATTGAAGTTCAGACCAATGACCTGGTTAATGTGACTACACCCGGTCAGATCCACCACATAACACCTCACGGCATCTCCGTGCAGAACATCCCCACCAGACCACCGCCGCCGCCGCCACAGCTCCAGAACCAGATCCCCACAAACCCTCCCAGCCTGGCATCCACACCTCCCGTCCAACCCACACCGAAAAGCAAGGTACTCAGACTAAAAAAGTAAAGCTAATTTGCAGGGTTAACATTTACAAGGTCCCTGTGGGTCCTTAGAAATCTTACATTTCATAGTTTCATCATGTATGTATACAATTAAAGTTTCAAATGTCTTAAATACAGTGTTATTTTAGAATAACCCTGCTTTAAATGGTTATAGAAGTCCTAATTATCATTTTAAGCAGTGTTAAATTTGGGGATGGAAAAAATCAAGAATCACTCAACTTAATGATTATTAAACTTCAAAAGGCAATAATTTAAATAAATGTGAGTGCTGTGCGTCCAAAGTCAAAAAGTGATGCTGTTACGCGTTCTTCAGGCTCACGTTTTCAGAGAAGTTTGCAGTCAATGAATACTGCGCATTTATGCCAAGCAATTACTTGAAATACTGTAGATGAATTATGACTATATGACTATATATGAATTATGATTATAAGTTTACTTTTTGGCTTTTATATTGTAATATGTTGTAGATGGTTGTGACAGTGCATATTTTATCTCCCTCATCCATTTGAATGATCAGCTGGAAGCAGCACTAAAGTCAGCAATGACATTTCAAAATAAGAGTCCCGGGATTCCAGGCTTTTTATAATTAAAAGTTTCGCATTATGCATAAAATTGTTTTGGTTAACCAGTTTCAGTGTTTAGATGTTATGGGGTTGTTTTATATGATTATACAGTAATATTTTATTTGTGGTGGTCTTAAGTCTTAAATATGATTTTAAAAACTCTGCATATACCTTGGTTTAGTCCCGATCAGGATCACTGATATTTTTCCATCTCTCTCTCTCTGTCTGTACAGCCACTGCAGTCTCCAGCTCTGACTCCGAGCAGTCATCCCAATCCGTCCATCCCTCCGTATGCTTCCCCACGTTCGCCCCCACTGCAGCCCCACACCCCCGTCAACAGCATGCCCACCACCCCGCCGCTGCAGAACAACCAGCCCGTGGAGTTCAACCACGCCATCAGCTACGTCAACAAGATTAAGAACCGCTTCCAGGGCCAGCCTAACATCTACAAATCCTTCCTCGAGATCCTGCACAAGTACCAGGTCGGGCAGAAAACTGAAAACACTTCACAAATGAATTATAATTCACAATCCACTTACGCATATACTTGTTTCGTTAATCAGAAGGAGCAGCGTAATGCTAAAGAAGCGGGCGGGAGTTACACCCCAGCCCTGACCGAGCAGGAAGTTTACGCTGAGGTGGCCCAACTCTTCAAAAACCAGGAAGATCTGCTCTCTGAGTTTGGACAGTTCCTGCCGGACGCCAACAGCTCTGTGGTGAGTTTGATCGAGGCTCCGCCTCCACTCTGACCCCGCCCACTGGACTGATACTTTACTCCAGTTTTAGAATCTTTTAATCTAACCTTTTTGAACAGTCTCTAACCAAAAAGAATGAACTGTCATTTTCAGAAGCTCAGGGTCAGTTTAATCTGGTTTTCTGTTATTTTAGTGTAATTGAGATTCTATTATAGTTTTTATAAATATTTTGATATTTTCAAGTTGTTATTTTGTAGCTTATTAATTCAGGGCTTGATGCTTACTTTTTTCCCAGTGAGCGCATGTGCTCCTAAGTTGAAAATTGAATTTAGGATTTTCCAATGAAAATTTATCAAATAATGGGTTAATTTTTTTCTAAATAAAGGGATACAAGGAGACTTCTACAAGCAGAATTATTTAATTTATTATAATACAAAAACTACACTAGGGTCAGTAAGATTTTTATAGTTTTTTTTAAAGAAGGCTCTTATGCTCATCAAGACCCTACATTGATAATAAATCAAGTAATATTGTAAAATATTATTACAATTTAAAGGGGTCCTATTATGCGTTTTCACTTTTTCAACTTTAGTTAGTCTGTAATGTTGCTGTTTGAGCATAAAAAAGATCTGCAAAGTTACAAAGCTCAAAGTCATATTCAGAAGGAGATATTTTATTTAACAGAAATCACTTTTCAAAAACTACAACGAACGACTCGTTTGGACTACAACGCATATTTTCCAGGATTTATGATATCACAAATACCGACGAATGGGA
>NW_015627373.1:493689-495329 GCF_001515625.1 Sinocyclocheilus rhinocerous
TAATTTATTCCTGTCATGCAAAGCTGAATTTTCAGCATAATTACTCCAGTTTTCAGTGTCACATGATCCTTCAGAAATCATTCTAATACGCATTATTTTTTTGGAGCCTATAATACTTTTTCCGGATTTTTTGATGAATAAAAAGTTTAGAAAAAGTTCAAAATAGAAATCTTTTCTACTGTTCAAAAGTTTGTGGTATGTTTTTTCATTGTTGTTGTTTTTGTTTTTTTTCTTTGAAAGAAATTAATACCTTTATTTAGCAAGGATATGTTAAATTTATAAAATAGTGATTGTTAAAGACTTAGTCTTAGACTGTTACAATAGTTTATTTATTTATTTATATTTATTTAATTATATAATAGCCTTTTGAAGTTTAATTATCACTTTAGGACGTATCACGATTACTGTTTTTCTACCTTTAAATTAAAATTGTAATTTTAATTAATAGTTGATCAAATTTAAATTAATTAATAGTATGTAATAATACCATTTAAGGTATTTAAGACTTTTTATTACTTTAAATTTCATAAAACTGAATTTTAATCGCACACATGCTCCTAAATACATTTCAGTGTTTGCACACATCTATTTTTATTCGCAAATGCGAGTGAAATGCTCAAACTGTCGCGCCCTGTAATTTTTATTTCAGTTGTAGTTTTGGTTATTTTAGTACATGACGTTACACTAAGTGAAAATGACGCATGTTTCCTGCTATGAATTTCCTCTAGCTGCTGAGCAAGACGACAGCAGAGAAGGCCGAATCTGTGCGTAACGATCACGGTGGAACGGCCAAGAAACCACAGCTCAATAACAAGCAGAGGCCCAATCAGAACGGCTGCCAGATACGCAAGCACTCGACTACAGCCGTCACCCCACCTGTGAAGGTACAGGAAATTGTCAAATTCATAGAAATACATTTCAG
This sequence comes from Sinocyclocheilus rhinocerous, assembly GCF_001515625.1. Taxonomy (NCBI): domain Eukaryota; kingdom Metazoa; phylum Chordata; class Actinopteri; order Cypriniformes; family Cyprinidae; genus Sinocyclocheilus; species Sinocyclocheilus rhinocerous. The sequence goes on from NW_015627373.1 coordinate 494,612, forward strand.
TATACACTGAATGAATTTCGTTGTATTTGTGTAGAATTACTTTCTTGATATCTTACTTTTTTCCTCTCTTTTTTTTCCAGAAAAAGCTCAAGTTAATGAATATCAAAGATTCATCCGTGGCAGAATCTGGCAAACATGGTGGAGGAACAGAGTCTCTTTTCTTTGACAAAGTGAGTTGCTTTGGGTTAACATAGGGATGCTGATGTAATATGCAGGTTGTTTTTATCTCAAACGTTTTGATTTCCTATTTTGACTTGCATTATGGGTGCATTCGTAGGTGCGGAAAGCTTTACGAAGTGCTGATGCATATGACAACTTTCTCCAGTGCCTGATCATTTTTAACGAAGAGATCATTTCTCGTGCTGAGCTGGTTCAACTTGTGGTTCCATTCTTGGGGTAAGTCCCGTTTGAAGTGAATTTTAATTAGGGATGTAACGATTCACTCAACTCACGATTCGATTCGATTCACGATTTTGATTTCACGATTCGATTCGATTCACGATTATTATAATTTTTTTTAACAAAATTAGATTTAAGACAAATTATAAATTAAATGTGTCCTTTTATTATTGCTTGGACAAAATGCTGCACATTTCTTTGTGAAATTGAAATATAACACTATAATAATATACTAATATAGCACTTGCATTATTATTGCTCTTTTGTTGGTTTTGATTGCTTCTATTGTCCTCATTTGTAAATCGCTTTGGATAAAAGC
>NW_015627373.1:495380-500120 GCF_001515625.1 Sinocyclocheilus rhinocerous
CAGACATACATTCATATAAACTCCTACACCTAAATGAATCGCGATTTGTTTAGCATCTCAACCGATTTGAATCGTCACATATTTGAATCGATTTTCAACCGGCTCGCGGTTAATCGTTACATCCCTAATTTTAATTTTATGTTATTCTATTTTATTTTTATTTATTTATTTTAGTTTAATTCATTTAAATGTATTTGATTTAAATAAATTACAGATTTATTTTATCTTTATTTTTTTATTGTTTTATATTTATTAAATATGTCTATTTTATTTATTTCTATTATTTATTTCTATTTATTTATTTATTTTAACAGAACTTCCTTGGCATTTATTTAGAAGTAGTAGGTTTGTGTTACTAGCTGCCAAAACATTTTTGGAAATAATGTTTTGTTTTATTTTAATTCATTTTTTATTATTTATGAATTTTTTTTGCAAAACTGCTCTAGAAATGATTCTGCAGTAGTGGGATTTAGTTTTTTTTTTTTGTTTTTTTTTTTGCATTTTCACCATTCATTCATTCATTAATTTTTTATTTATTTTATTTTTTTGCTGAAATTATTTTGCAGTAGGTAGATTTGTTTTGCCATTCATTTTTAGTTTTATTTATTTTTGTATTTATTACAAAGCTGCCTCCAGTATTTATTTTGCAGTAGTAGGTTTGTGTTTTTACTAATTAACCCATTTTTCCCCAGCAAATTTCCTGAGCTGTTCACTTGGTTTAAGAACTTCCTTGGATATAAGGAGATGTCACACCTGGAGAGGTACCCAAAAGAAAGAGCCACTGAAGGAATTGCCATGGAAATTGACTACGCTTCATGCAAGCGTCTGGGCTCTAGTTATCGAGCTTTACCCAAGAGCTACCAGCTTCCCAAATGCACAGGAAGAACATCACTCTGTAAAGAGGTTAGAGAGGATTTCCCCCTAACAACAGCTTCTTAATAATGAGCATGCATCATATGACACAAGCTTTTATTAAGAAACTGGTTCTTTGTGCATGCATCAGGTGCTGAATGATACCTGGGTTTCCTTCCCCTCCTGGTCTGAGGACTCGACCTTCGTCAGCTCTAAGAAGACTCCGTATGAAGAGCACATGTACAGGTGTGAGGACGAGCGATTCGAGGTGAGACGCTTCCACACTCAAGAACAATTTTACTGGTTTCACTTGCTGTTGTGATGTAGTTCTTGCTAACGATGTCGTCGACTTCAGCTGGATGTCGTCTTGGAAACCAACCTGGCCACCATTCGTGTGCTGGAGGCGGTTCAGAAGAAGCTGTCTCGGATGTCTGCGGAAGAGCAGGTGAAATTCCGACTGGACAACACTCTGGGCGGCTGCTCGGAGATCATCCACAGGAAAGCCATCCAGAGGATATATGGAGACAAAGCTCTGGACATCATCGACGGACTGAAGAAGAATCCGGCAGTGTCTGTTCCCATTGTACTCAAGAGGTTAGAGAGAATGACCTTCAAAAGGCCTGCTGCATTACGTATATCAGGGGCTTTTGACTCTGGCCCTCAAGGTCCACTTTCCTGCAGAGTTTATCTCCAGCCTAACCTGCCTGTAACTTTCTAGTGATCCTGAAGACCTTGATTAGTTGGTTCAGGTGTGTTTGATTAGGGTTGGAGCGAAACTCTACAGGGAAGTGGACCTCAAGGGCCAGAGTTGAGAACCCCCGATGTATATTATATTACAATGTAGTATATTATTTGATCTTGGTGGTTGAACAGTATAGGTTTTTCAAACATTTTTAATTTATTTATTGTAATTTATAGGGCTGTGACGGTGGCAGATTTTTACCACGACGGTGGTAATGGACCAACTACCGCCGGTGGCGCGGTGTTTATATATGTATATATATTAGGGCTGCACGATAAATCGCATGCAATATTTAACGCGCATCTTGTCAGTAAAGCCATTCTGTAAATCTCCATCACGTGCAGGCTTTCACATGGAGCAGCATTAACTACACAGAGCCGTTGTTCACCGACAAGATGCACCGACAACAACGGCTCTGTGTTGAGATGCACCTGTATATATTATATATATATAATATTATTTTTATTTTTTATTTTTTTTTGTAACCTGGCCATACTTTGGAAATTAAATTGCAGTTGATTCATCCTATACAATTGGATCTGATGTGCTAATTTTTGTTAAATACCAATAAATAATTAATTGCAATAGCAAAATTATGTTAGTAATAGGCTTAATATAGTGAACTAAAACCGTGATAGAAAAAATAAAAACTTGAAATAAAATAAATGTTATGTGAAATAAATATATAGTATATATATTTATATATTAGGGGTGTAACGATACATGTATTCGTATTGAACTGTTTGGTACGAGGCTTTCGATTCGTTACGCATTACAAACCGAATGATTCGTTGGACTAATCGATCCTATTACATTTGGAAAATAAAAGTGATGAATGAAATATAATGTTCTGAGTGCCACTGCGCTCAACAAGACAGCCCAAACGGCGTAACTGTCCAGTGGCGTAGCGAACGGCCCCGTGATAACCTCCCCTAGCGGGGGTGCGTCGAGAGACGCCGATCTTGTATCAACAATTAAAATATTAACACTGCAGTCATTGACAAAAATCAATTAAATAAAAAGCTTTTATTCCAAGCACCGACTTTATAAAAAAAAATAAAATAAAAAAAACCTGTTTAACACGAAATACGTTTCTTCTCATTTTTTTTTGCTAACAAGAACACAATGATTGGAAGCGCAAATTCCCTCCTTTTATAGCAATCAGTCTGCTCTTACAATCTAATTAGTATGATAGTGATTTCACCTGACTAGTACTCATTCACACTAGTGATGCAAAGTCCGATTAATTTCCGTGAACCGGTTCTTTTCGGACAGATCGGCTCATTGGGCCGGTTCAAAAAGCCGATTCATCAAGCAATAACGTCTCTTTGCATTTTTTTTCTAACAACTCTGGCATGTTGTATCAATGAAAAATTCAAACAAGTCATTTGTGTCAACACCAACCGGTTACTTCCTGAGAACCGGCTCAAAAGAACGATTCGTTCAAGAACCGAACATCACTAATTCACACTTTCACATGTGCTGCTGATATGATTAGTCAGTTAATGTTAGCTGGTCATTTTGTCAGGATCAAAAAAACAGTGAAATTTGTTTTTTGTGAAAAGTTAATTTTTTGGCCAATGAAGCTTTTAGCAATTATTTAAAATGCATCTGATCACTCTACAGTCTACACAATAATCTAGAAATAATAATAATAATAATAAACTTTTGGCCATGACTGTGTATGTGTATATATATATATATATATAAATGCATAGTATTTTGTTTTATTTAGTTATCTAAAGTCATTTTTTATTTATTTATTTTACAACCTGCTATACATGTACACACACACACACACACACATATATATATAATTTTTTTTAATGTATTTGATCTTAACTTTTAATTTTAACTTTATTTTATTTTATTCTTTATATACCAGTAGTGGGTTAACGTTTTTATATTATATTATTCAAATTTAGTAGTTCACCAATTTGGATTTTTCAGATATTTTTTTAAAATGCATTTTATTTTAAGTAATTTATTTATTTATTCATTTTATTTATTAAGTAAATATTTATTAGTACTTATATTCATATATTTATCTTATTTAATAAATATATTAATATTTATGAATTTATTTTTATTACTTTATTTTATTTCCCAGCATGTATTTATCAGTAGTGGTTTAGCAATTATCAATAATATTACATTTATTTTATATTTTATTTTATTATTATACTAGATTATCCAAAAATAGTGGTTGACCAATGTGGGTTTTTAAAGCTGTTATTTTATTTCATTTTATTACCAATATTTGTTTTTATTTATTTCCAATAACTAGATTTTAGCTGCTAAAGTTTTGTTGTTGTTGAAATCAAGTTATTTTAACATATGTTAAATATCCATCTTCTCATTCTGCGTTTCAGGCTAAAGCTGAAGGAGGAAGAGTGGCGTGAAGCTCAAAGGGGTTTTAACAAGATCTGGAGAGAGCAGAATGAGAAATACTACCTAAAATCTCTGGACCATCAAGGCATTAACTTCAAACAGAACGACACTAAGGTGCTGCGCTCGAAAACGCTTCTCAACGACATCGAGAGCATCTTTGATGAGGTGAGACGCTCTTTATCCTCTAGAGCAGGAGTAGGCAAGTTCGGTCCTAGAGAGCCGCAGTCCTGCAGAGTTCAGCTCCAACCCTGAAAACAAAACTCACCTGCCTATAGCCTTAGTAATCCTGAAGACATTGATTACGTAATCTGCTGGATGGGAATATGGAGGCGTCTCAGTACGAGGATTCGCTCCGAGAGATGTTCACCATTCACGCCTATATCGCCTTCACCATGGACAAGCTCATCCAGAACATAGTCAGACAGGTCCGTCTGCCCAAATCCACTGACATAATCATAATATAGTGCTTTTGCATGTCATGGCTAAAAAAAACATGCTTTGAAGTGATCATATTAGAATTATTATTTTTTTGCCTTGATATTTACAATATAGTGCCAGTTGTTTTATTATATTGTATTATATTATATTTAGAATATTTTTTATTTTATTATATTCATTGTAAATCAAAATGGTAAAAAATAAAATATATAAATAATTAATAATAATATAAAGTATATTATAAAATATAAAGTGAATAAATAGTGTGTAATAAACAAGAAAATCAAAAAAACTATGAGCTACAAAAAAGGCTTGTT